>NC_041382.1:113001251-113068443 GCF_002162155.2 Triticum dicoccoides
AGTACTTGGACTGCAGCTAAGCCTCCGAGTGGAAGTCTGGCTTACCACTCGGTAGGATTTTCATAACTTAGGCAAGTACTTGGACTGCAGCTAAGCCTCCGAGTGAGAGGTTTGCTCTTCACTCGGTAGGATTTTCATAACTTAGGCGAAACGGATTCGCAGCTAAGCCTCCGAGTGGAAGTCTGGCTTACCACTCGGTAGGATTTTCATAACTTAGGCGAGTACTTGGACTGCAGCTAAGCCTCCGAGTGAGAGGTTTGCTCTTCACTCGGTAGGATTTTCATAACTTAGGCGAAACGGATTCGCAGCTAAGCCTCCGAGTGGGAGTCTGGCTCACCACTCGGTAGGATTTTTTACAAACTTAGGCGGAACGGATTCGCGGCTAAGTCACCCACTGAGGGGGGATTTTATTGGACAAAATAAAAAGTGACAAAAATTATGGAGGAACTATGACACTATTATTTTGAGGTCCGTGAACTACAGAAGTACTTTATTGCAACTCATCCGAGTGATAAAACTTGAGTGTAAAATGGGCGGAGTAGTTCCGCGTTCCAAGCTCGGGGCTCGTCGATATTATGCTCGACGTTGTAAAGACGGTACGCCCCGTTGTGAAGAACTTTGGTGATGATGAAGGGTCCTTCCCAAGAAGGAGCAAGCTTGTGTTGTTTCTTCTGATCCACTCGGAGAACTAAATCTCCTTCTTGGAAGGCTCGACCTCTCACATTTCTGGCGTGGAAACGACGCAAATCTTGTTGGTAGATGGTCGACCGGATCAGAGCCATCTCCCTTTCTTCCTCTAAAAGGTCGACTGCGTCCTGCCGCGCTTGTTCAGCTTCTGCTTCGTTGTAGATTTCAACTCGAGGAGCATTGTGGAGAAGATCACTCGGCAAGACTGCTTCAGCTCCGTAGACCAAGAAGAATGGAGTTCTTCCGGTCGACCGATTAGGTGTGGTCCGCAGTCCCCAAAGCACTGAGGGAAGTTCGTCGACCCAAGCTCCAGCTGCATGCTTGAGATCACGCATCAGTCGGGGTTTCAATCCCTTGAGAATCAGGCCATTGGCTCGCTCCTCTTGTCCATTCGACTGGGGATGGGCGACTGAAGCGTAGTCGACTCGTGTGCCTTGAGAGTTACAGAAATCTCTGAATTCCTCCGAGTCAAAGTTCGACCCATTATCCGTAATGATGCTGTGAGGGACTCCATATCTGAATATTAGTTCCCTGATGAAGCTAACAGCAGTACCGGCGTCAAGGTTCTTGATTGGTTTAGCCTCAATCCACTTGGTGAACTTGTCGACTGCCACCAGCACATGCGTGAAGCCACTTCGCCCTGTTCTCAAAGGACCGACCATGTCCAACCCCCATACTGCGAAAGGCCAGACGAGTGGAATGGTCTTCAGGGCTGATGCAGGCTTGTGCGACATATTCGAGTAAAACTGACATCCCACGCACTTATCTACTATCTCCTTTGCCATCTCATTTGCCTTCGGCCAGTAAAATCCGGCTCGGTATGCTTTGGCCATGATAGTCCGAGAGGACGCATGATGATCGCAGGTCCCCGAGTGAATATCATTAAGGATGATTCGACCTTCTTCTGGCGTTATGCACTTCTGACCAACTCCAGTCGCGCTTTCTCTGTATAACTGTCCTTTGATTACGGTAAAGGCCTTAGATCGACGGACGATCTGTCGAGCCTCTTCCTCATCCTCCGGGAGCTCTTTTCTCAGGATATATGTGATATATGGAACTGTCCAATCGGGAATGACCACCAAGATCTCCATAACCAAGTCAACTACTGTTGGGACTTCAACCTCAGTCGGATATGTGGCACTCTTGGGCTGTGGAGCTTCTTCGGTGAAAGGATCTTCTTTGACTGACGGAATGTGTACATGCTCCAAGAACACACCACTCGGAATGGCTTCTCTCTTGGAACCTATCTTTGCTAGATCATCAGCTGCTTGATTTTTCAGTCGGGGTATATGATGGAGCTCCAACCCCTCGAACTTCTTTTCCAGCTTCCTCACTGCACTGCAGTATCCAGTCATGGCTGGGCTTCTCACATCCCACTCCTTCATCACTTGGTTGACCACTAAATCCGAGTCGCCATAGACCATCAGGCGACGGACGCCGAGTGAAATGGCCATGCGCAACCCGTATAAGAGGGCCTCATATTCTGCCTCATTGTTGGAGGAATCAAAGTGAATCTGGAGCACATATCTGAGCTTATCTCCTCTGGGGGAAACCAGGACAACCCCAGCACCGGAACCATTCAACATCTTAGAGCCATCAAAGAACATGGTCCAATGCTCCGAGTGAACTTCAGTCGGCTGCTGCTGTTCAATCCACTCGGCGAGGAAATCTGCTATTGCCTGGGACTTGATGGCTTTCTTTGCCTCAAACTTGATATCAAGGGGAAGAAGTTCAATCGCCCATTTAGCCACTCGACCAGTTGCATCTCTGTTGTGCAAAATCTCTGATAGTGGAGCGTCGCTGACGACTGTGATGGAGTGATCAGAGAAATAATGAGCAACCTTCTTTGTGGTCATGTATATTCCATACACAAGCTTCTGATAATGAGGATATCTCTGCTTGGATGGAGTCAAGACTTCAGACAAATAATACACTGGGCGCTGAACTTTGAGAGCTTTTCCTTCTTCTTCCCGCTCGACCGTAAGCACAGTACTGACGACTTGTCCTGTGGCTGCGATATAGAGCAACAAAGGCTCTTTGCTTATTGGAGCAGCAAGCACCGGCTGGGTGGAGAGCAGAGCTTTTAGCTCGGCAAACGCTGCATCAGCTTCTGGAGTCGACTTGAACTTGTCTGCCTTCTTCATCAGTCGGTAAAGAGGCAATGCCTTTTCACCGAGTCGTGAGATGAATCGACTTAATGCGGCCAAGCATCCAGTAAGCTTCTGGACATCGTGCACTCGCACAGGGCGTTTCATTCGGAGAATAGTGCCGATCTTCTCTGGATTAGCGTCGATTCCTCGTTCGGAAATGAGAAAACCGAGTAACTTGCCACCAGGAACTCCAAATGTGCACTTTGATGGATTGAGCTTGATATCATACCTTCGGAGGTTGGCAAATGTTTCGGCGAGGTCAGCGAGCAGGTCGGAACCTTTTCGTGACTTGACGACGATATCATCCATGTACGCTTCCACATTCCGACTGATTTGAGTGAGTAGACACTTCTGAATCATTCGCATAAATGTGGCTCCGGCATTCTTGAGGCCGAATGGCATGGTGATATAGCAGAAGCACCCGAATGGAGTGATGAAAGCTGTTTTTACCTCGTCGGGTCCGTACAGACGGATCTGGTGGTACCCGGAGTAGGCGTCTAGAAAAGACAGTCTTTCGCATCCCGCGGTCGAGTCAACAATTTGATCTATGCGAGGGAGAGGAAAATGATCTTTCGGGCAGGCCCGGTTGATGTGCTTGAAATCAATGCACATTCGGAGTGATTTGTCTTTCTTAGGAACCATGACGACATTAGCGAGCCACTCGGAGTGGTATATCTCTCGGATAAATCCTGCCGCCAACAGTTGAGCCACTTCCTCACCAATGGCTTTTCTCTTCTGGACGGCGGACCGCCGAAGATGCTCTTTAACTGGTTTTGCAGATGAGTCGACTCTTAGGCGATGCTCAGCCAGTCCCCTGGGAACACCTGGCATGTCAGCGGGCTTCCATGCAAAAATGTCCCAGTTCTCACGGAGGAACTGGATGAGCGCTTCTTCCTATTTCGGATCGAGTGTTGTGGAGATGTGGGTCGGAGCTGCATCGGGGTCGGTCGGGTGAATGTGAACAGGCTTCGTCTCACCGGACGACTGAAATGCAGACTCTGTGGCGGGTTTCTTGGATCGCAGCAAGTCACTCGGATCTGCGTTTTGCTTGTATTCTTCGAACTCGACCGCTGTCACCTGGGAATCAGTAATTTTTGAGCCTTTCTGGAAGCACTCTTCTGCCTCTTTCCGATCACCGGTGACAGTGATCACTCCTTTGGGGCCGGGCATCTTCAATTTGAGGTACACGTAACATGGTCGAGCCATGAACCATGCATAAGCTGGTCTCCCCAAAATGGCATGATATGCACTCTGAAAATCCACGACCTCGAACGTCAACTTCTCTTTGCGAAAATGTTTCGAATCACCAAACACCACGTCCAGAGCTAGTTGGCCGAGTGACTCGGCTTTCTTTCCTGGTATAACTCCATGAAAGCTCATGTTACTGGTGCTCAGTCGGGACATCGGAATGCCCATTCCTTTCAGTGTGTCTGCATACAGCAAATTCAGCCCACTACCACCGTCCATAAGCACTTTCGTCAGTCGAGTGCCTTCAACAACTGGATCGACCACCAAAGCTTGCCTCCCAGGGGTGGCAATATGAGTCGGGTGATCAGATTGGTCGAAGGTGATGGGTGTTTGGGACCATTTCAGATAATTTGCTTTTGCTGGGGCAACCATGTTCACCTCACGGTTAATAACTTTCAATCGACTCTTGCTCTCCACATCTGCAAAGATCATCAGAGTAGAGTTGATATGCGGATATCCTTCCTCACTGTCCTCCTTGTCTTTGGCCTTGTCCGACTCCTTCTCCTTGTTATTAGACTGTTTTCCCTGAAACTGCTGGATCAGGAGTCGACATTGGCGAGTGGTGTGCTTCGGGTAGATGATATTCCCCTCTTCGTCTTTCTTCGTGTGGATGTGACACGGCATATCCATCACGTCGTTCCCTTCTTTATCCTTTACCTTCTTAGGGTTCCAGGATCGTTTTGGTTTCCCTTTAAACTTTCCCTGAGTCACGGCCAGAGCCTCTCCAGGAGCTGCCGGTTCAGCCTTCCGCTTCTGTTTCCGACTGGTGTTTCCCTTTTCCGACTGACTCGGCTTGTGCTTGCCGCTTCGGAGTCGGTCTTCTTCTTCGCCGTTGGCGTACTTGGTAGCAATCTCCATCATCCGACTCAAGGTCATGTCACCGGTTCGACCAAACTTCAAACTCAATTCTCTGTTCTTGACGCCATCTTTAAAGGCGCAGACTGCCTGATGATCAGACACATTCTCCACAGTATGGTGCAAAGTGATCCATCTCTGAATATACTCTCTGAGAGTCTCATTGGTCTTCTGCACGCAGACTTGCAACTCCGTCAGTCCAGCCGGTCGCTTGCAAGTTCCTTCAAACGTTCTGATCAACACTCGGGACAGATCTTCCCAAGTGTAAATGCTGCTAGGAGGTAATTGAGTCAACCATGCCCTGGTAGAACCTTCCAGCATGAGGGGCAAATGCTTCATGGCCACCTCGTCGTTCCCACCACCAATCTGAACCGCCACTCGGTAGTCCTCAAGCCAAGTTTCAGGCTTAGACTCACCAGTGAACTTGCTGACTCCTGTTGCCAACCTGAAATTGGGAGGGATAACTGCGGCTCTGATAGCTCTGCTGAAACATTCAGGACCAGAAACATGCACTCGACTGCTTGTGGGCGCATCTCTGTCGAGTCCACCTCGATGGGCTCTGTTCCGGTCGACCAAACCTTGCACGATAATGGATCGGGCGTCGAAGCCTGGTTCTCTGGGGTCGACTGGAACTCTTCGCCCCGTACTGAGTTGACGTCTGTCATCTTGTTGCCGAGGAGCGTAAGACCCACCCCTCGGAGGGGAATTGGGCACTCGACGCCTATCATCTCAGTTGAGTCGGTCACCATATTGGTCTCGCCGATTCTCGCGCCCTTCACGCCGCGGAGGCGATCTGGGACTGTGAGCCGACTGAACCGTATTTGCAGCAACGGATCGACTGTGAATTCTGTTGCGCGACTGCGACACGGCCGAATTCTGATCTCCTGCTGCCCGGAGCAGATCCCTGATCTGCATCAAGCCTCTGCCAGCTTCCGACTGAGAGGGCTGGATGGACTCTGCTATACGGGTCGCAGCTGCCAAATTCTGGATTGGGGTTCGATATACCTGAGTCGGCGGGAAGAGTTGACGTCGACTGGTGTCGGGAACTCGTTGCCGCGCGCGCTCGTCGAGTGCTCGCTGAAGATTCTCCAGTCGAGTGCGTTCGGCCAAATTGGCCAAACGTGCCTCCTCCAAGGCGTGAGCCTCGGGGGTTTCTCCTACGATGGGAGTACGCAGGACATCCACGTTCCTGCGGCGAAGTTCTTCTCTTTGCAGAGAGTCGAGTGGCTTGGGCTGGTACTCTTCGTGGTCTCGTGCGGGGTCGCCTCCGTCGCCTGCTCCACCATCACGGGCGAAGCCAGGGGGACTGTGGGGCCCGTCGACCATCATGATTTCCGCCGCTGGATCACTGCTATCGCACTCGGATGCGGTCTCTACGGAGCCAGTCGACAGATCGAACAGGCCGTAGAGAGATTCGTCGAGCTCGATTGCCGCAACTTGGGTGGTGGCCGTCTGGCGAGCTACCGCGTGCCTCACCCACCGCTGAATCCTCGACCGGCCCGAGCGCTTGCGCTGGCGGGAGACCGGGAGGGTGGTCGATGGGGATGTCGACCAATACGGGGTCGACGGTTGCCGCAGCAGAACACCGCGGACACATGCGCGAAAATGCGTCGCACCGCGAACGGGGAGCGCATCAACGTCGAGTGGAGCCTCCTGGAGCCAGGCGGAGTCATCAGCGATGAAGGTGAGAGCGCCGAGACGGATCTCTCGACCCTCGACCAAAACTCCAGCAGCCACCATGATGAAAGTACTCGGAAGAATCGCAACTTCTCCACAAAATTGCTAAAAACACCTGCCCCACGGTGGGCGCCAACTGTCGTGGTTCTAAGTCTGACAGTAAAGTGGGGGGTAGGTATGGAGAGGCAAGGTCCTAGCTATGGAGAGGTTGTAAGCACAAGGGATGTACGAGTTCAGGCCCTTCTCGGAAGAAGTAAAAGCCCTACGTCTCGGAGCCCGGAGGCGGTCAAGTGGATTGTATGTATATGTGTTATAGGGTGCCGAACCCTTCTGCCTGTGGAGGGGGGTGGCTTATATAGAGTGCGCCAGGACCCCAGCCAGCCCACGTAATGAAGGGCTTAAGGGACATTAAGTCCGGGGCGTTACTGGTAACGTCCCACATAAAGTGTCTTAACTACCATAAAGTCTACTTAACTACAGGCTGTTGCAGTGCAGAGTGCCTTTTGACCTCCTGGTAGTCGAGTGAGTCTTCGTGGTCGAGTCCTTCAAGTCAGTCGAGTGAGTCCCTCGTTGGTCGACTGGAAGGTGACCTCTTCTAAGGGTGTCCTTGGGCAGGGTATTTAGATCAGGTCTGTGACCCTACCCTAGGTACATGACTCCATCACCCTACCCCCCTGGGCGCGCCCCTACCTTGTGGGCCCCCTGGTGGCCCTCCGAGGGCCATCTTCTGCTATATGGAGTCTTTCTATGAGGAAAAAAATCATAATCCATCTTCCCGAACGAGACTCCGCCGCCACGAGGCGGAACCAATCTAGGGATCTGGCGGAGCTGTTCTGTCGAGGAAACTTCCCTCCGAGAGGGGGAAATCATCGCCATCGTCATCACCAACGCTCCTCTCATTGGGAGAGG
Organism: Triticum dicoccoides; assembly: GCF_002162155.2. Lineage (NCBI taxonomy): Eukaryota > Viridiplantae > Streptophyta > Magnoliopsida > Poales > Poaceae > Triticum > Triticum dicoccoides. The sequence continues at coordinate 113,008,778 of NC_041382.1, forward strand.
GCAATCTCCATCAACATCTTCACCAGCACCATCTCCTCTCAAAACCCTAGTTCATCTCTTGTATCCAATTCTTGTCTCCAAGTCCGGGATTGGTACCTGTGGGTTGCTAGTAGTGTTAATTACTCCTTGTAGTTGATGCTAGTTGGTTTATTTGGTGGAAGATCATATGTTCAGATCCTATATGCATATTAATACCCCTCTGATTATGAACATGAATATGCTTTGTGAGTAGTTACGTTTGTTCCTGAGGACATGGGAGAAGTCTTGCTATTAGTAGTCATGCGAATTTGGTATTCGTTCGATATTTTGATGAGATGTACGTTGTCTCTCCTCTAGTGGTGTTATGTGAACGTCGACTACATGACACTTAACCATTATTTGGGCCTAGAGGAAGGCATTGGGAAGTAATAAGTAGATGATGGGTTGCTAGAGTGACAGAAGCTTAAACCCTAGTTTATGCGTTGCTTCGTAAGGGCTGATTTGGATCCATATGTTTCATGCTATGGTTAGGTTTACCTTAATACTTTTGTTGTAGTTGCGGATGCTTGCAATAGAGGGTAATCATAAGTGGGATGCTTGTCCAAGTAAGGGCAGCACCCAAGCACCGGTCCACCCACATACCAAATTATCAAAGTACCGAACGCGAATCATATGAACATGATGAAAACTAGCTTGACGATATTCCCATGTGTCCTCAGGAGCGCTTTACATCATATAAGAGTATGTCCAGGCTTGTTCTTTGCTACAAAAAGGATTGGGCCACCTTGCTGCACTTCATTTATTTTTGTTACTTGTTACTCGTTACAAATTATCCTATCACAAAACTATCTGTTACCTATTATTTCAGTGCTTGCAGAGAATACCTTGCTGAAAACCGCTTATCATTTCCTTCTGCTCCTCGTTGGGTTCGACACTCTTACTTATCGAAAGGACTACGATAGATCCCCTATACTTGTGGGTCATCAAGACTATTTTCCGGCGCCGTTGCCGGGGAGTGAAGCGCCTTTGGTAGGTGGAATTTGGCAAGGAAAAATTTATATAGTGTGCTGAAATTTACTGTCACTTGTTACTATGGAAAGTAATCCTTTGAGGGGCTTGTTCGGGGTATCTTCACCCGACAAGTAGAGAAAATAGTTGCTCCTCAACCTACCGAACTTACTGAAAACGGAAATATCTGCTTTGAAATTCCTTCGGGTATGATAGAAAAACTGCTAGCTAATCCTTTTGCAGGAGACGGAACAGTGCATCCTGATGAGCACCTAATATATGTGGATGAAGTTTGTGGATTATTTAAGCTTGCAGGTGTACCCGGAGATGTTATTAAGAAGAAGGTCTTCCCTTTATCTTTGAAGGAAGATACATTGACATGGTATAGGCTATGTGATGATACGGGGTCATGGAACTACAAACGATTGAAATTGGAATTTCATCAGAAATTTATCCTATGCATCTTGTTCATCGTGATCGCAATTATATATATAATTTTGGCCTCGCAAAGGAGAAAGCATCACTCAAGCTTGGGGGAGGCTTAAATCAATGTTATATTCATGCCCCAATCATGAGCTCTCAAGAGAAATGATTATTCAAAATTTATATGCTCGGCTTTCTGATAACAATCGCACCATGCTCGATACTTCTTGTGCTGGCTCTTTTATGACGAAGACTATTGAATTCAAATGGGATCTATTGGAAAGAATTAAACGCAACTCTGAAGATTGGGACCTCGACGAAGGTAAGGAGTCAGGTTCCACACCTAAGTTTGATTGTGTTAAAATCTTTTATGGATGCCGATGTTTTCCGTAAATTTAGCACTAAATATGGACTTGACTCTGAGATAGTAGCTTCTTTCTATGAATCTTTTGCTACTCATGTTGATCTCCCTAGGGAGGAGTGGTTTAAATATCATCCTCCCATAGAAGTAAAAGTAGCTGCACCTATTAAAGTTGAAGAAAATACTGTCACTTATAGTGATCCTATTATTCCTATTGCTTATGTTGAGAAACCACCTTTTACTTTTAGGATAAAGGATCATGCTAAAGCTTCAACTGTGGTTCATAAAAGCAATATTAGAACTTATACACCTGCTGAGCAAATTAAAGTTGAACCTAATATTGCTATTGTTAAAGATCTCTTGTCTGATAATATTGATGGGCATGTTATTCATTTCCATGATGAGACTGCTAGAATTGCTAAGACTTGTGCTAAAGATAAACCTAGATCTTTGGAAGGCATGCCTGTTATTTCTGTTAAAATAGGATATCATTGTTATCATGGCTTATGTGATATGGGTGCCAGTGCTATACCTCATGACTTACACAAAGAAATTATGCATGATATTGCACCTGCTAAGATAGAAGATATTGATGTCACAATTAAACTTGCCAATAGAGATACTATTTCACCAATTGGAATTGTTAGAGATGTTGAAGTCTTGTGTGGGAAAACTAAATATCTTGCTGATTTTCTTGTTCTTGGTTCCCCACAAGATAGCTTTTATCCCATTATATTTGGTAGACCCTTCTTGAACACTATTAATGCTAAAATAGATTGCAAAAAGGATGTTGTTACTATTGGTTTAGGTGATATGTATCATGAATTTAATTTCTCTAAATTTCGTAGACAACACCGTGAAGAGGAATTGCCCAGTAAAGATGAAATCATTGGTCTCGCTTCTATTGTCGTACCTCCTAGTGATCCTTTAGAACAATATTTGCTAGTCCATGAAAATGATATGTTTATGAATGGAAGAAGGGAAATAGATGAAGTATTCTTTAAATAGGAACCCATCCTAAAACACAATTTACCCGTTGAAATCCTAGGGGATCCTCCTCCACCCAAGGGTGATCCCGTGTTTGAGCTTAAACCGTTACCTGATACTCTTAAATATGCTTATCTTGATGAGAAAAAGATATATCATGTTATTATTAGTGCTAACCTTTTAGAGCATGAAGAATATAGATTATTGAAAACTCTGAAGAAGCACCCTGCTGCTATTGGATATACTCTTGATAATCTTAAGGACATTAGTCCCACTCTGTGTCAACACAAAATAAATTTAGAGGAAGATGCCAAACCAGTTCGTGATCATCAACGACGGCTGAATTCTAAGAAGAAGGAAGTGGTAAGAAAGGAAATACTAAAACTTCTTGAGGCAGGTATAATTTATCCCGTTGCTGATAGTCAGTGGGTAAGTCCTGTCCATTGTGTCCCTAAGAAGGGAGGTATTATTGTCGTTCCTAATGATAAAGATGAGTTGATCCCGCAAAGAATTATTACAGGTTATAGGATGGTAATTGATTTCCGCGAATTAAATAAAGCCACTAAAAAAGATCATTACCCCTTAACTTTTATCGATCAAATGCTAGAAAGATTATCCAAACATACTCATTTTTGCTTTCTAGATGGTTATTCTGGTTTCTCTCAAAAACCTGTGTCAGCCAATGATCAATCAAAGAGTACTTTTACTTGCCCTTTTGGTACTTTTGCCTATAGACGTGTGCCTTTTGGTTTATGTAATGCACCTGCTACCTTTCAAAGATGCATGATGGCTATATTCTCTGACTTTTGTGAAAAGATTTGTGAGGTTTTCATGGACGATTTTTCTGTGTATGGATCCTCTTTTGATGATTTCTTAAGCAACCTTGACCGAGTTTTGCAGAGATGTGAAAAAACTAATCTTGTCTTGAATTGGGAAAAGTGCCACTTTATGGTTAATGAAGGTATTGTCTTGGGGCATAAAGTTTCTGAAAGAGGTATTGAGGTTGATAAAGCCAAGGTTGATGCTATTGAGAAGATGCCATGTCCCAAGGACATCAAAGGTATAAGAAGTTTCCTCGGTCACGCCGGTTTTTATAGGAGGTTCATTAAGGACTTCTCAAAAATTTCCCGGCCTCTGACTAATTTATTACAAAAAGATACCATTTGTTTTTGATGATGATTGTGTAGAAGCATTTGAAATACTTAACAAAGCATTAATCTCTGCACCTATTGTTCAGCCACCTGATTGGAATTTACCCTTTGAAATTATGTGTGATGCTAGTGATTATGCTGTAGGTGTTGTTCTAGGGGAAAGAGTTGATTAGAAACTAAATGTTATTCAATATGCTAGTAAAACTTTAGACAATGCTCAGAGAAATTATGCTACTACTGAAAAAGAATTCTTAGCAGTTGTATTTGCTTGTGATAAGTTCAGACCTTATATTGTTGATTCTAAAGTAACTATTCACACGGATCAGGCTGCTATTAAATATCTTATGGAAAAGAAAGATGCTAAACCTAGACTTATTAGATGGGTTCTCTTGCTACAAGAATTTGATTTGCATATTATTGATAGAAAGGGAGCTGAGAACCCCGTTGCAGACAACTTGTCTAGGTTAGAAAATGTGCTTGATGACCCACTACCTATTGATGATAGCTTTCTTGATGAACAATTAAATGTCATAAATGCTTCTCATACTGCTCCATGGTATGCTGATTATGCTAATTACATTGCTGCTAAATTTATACCACCTAGTTTCACATACCAGCAAAATAAAAAGTTCTTCTATGATTTGAGACATTACTTTTGGGATGACCCACACCTTTATAAAGAAGGGGTAGATGGTATTATTAGACGTTGTGTACCTGAGCATGAACAGGAATAGATCCTACGCAAGTGTCACTCCGAGGCTTATGGAGGACACCACGTTGGAGATAGAACTGCACATAAGGTATTGCAATCCGGTTTTTATTGGCCTACTCTCTTCAAGGATGCCCGTAAGTTTGTCTTGTCTTGTGATGAATGTCAAAGAATTGGTAATATTAGTAGACATCAAGAAATGCCTATGAATTATTCACTTGTTATTGAACCATTTAATGTTTGGGGCTTTGATTATATGGGACCTTTTCCTGCCTCTAATGGATATACACATATTTTAGTTGCTGTTGATTACGTTACTAAGTGGGTAGAAGCTATTCCAACTAGTAGTGATGATCATAACACCTCTATTAAGATGCTTAAAGAAGTTATTTTTCCAAGGTTTGGAGTCCCTAGATATTTAATGACTGATGGTGGTTCACATTTTATTCATGGTGCTTTCCATAAAATGCTTGCTAAATATGATGTTAATCATAGAATTGCATCCCCTTATCACCCACAGTCTAGTGGTCAAGTAGAATTGAGCAATAGAGAGCTCAAATTAATTTTGCAAAAGACTGTCAATAGATCTAGAAAAAAATGGTCCAAGAAACTTGATGATGCATTATGGGCCTATAGAACCGCATATAAAAATCCTATGGGCATGTCTCCGTATAAAATGGTTTATGGAAAAGCATGTCACTTACCTCTCGAACTAGAACATAAGGCTTATTGGGCTATTAAAGAGCTCAACTATGATTTCAAACTTGCCGGTGAGAAGAGGTTATTTGACATTAGCTCACTTGATGAATGGAGAACCCAAGCCTATGACAATGCCAAATTATTTAAAGAAAAAGTTAAAAAATGACATGACAAAAGGATACAAAAGCGTGAGTTTAATGTAGGTGATTATGTATTGCTATACAACTCTCGTTTAAGATTTTTTGCAGGAAAACTTCTCTCTAAATGGGAAGGTCCTTACGTTATCGAGGAGGTCTATCGTTCCAGTGCCATAAAAATCAACAACTTCGAAGGCACAAATCCAAAGGTGGTGAACAGTCAAAGAATTAAACATTATATCTCAGGTGATCCTATAAATGTTGAAACCAATGTTATTGAAACCATAACCCTAGAGGAATACATAAGGGACACTTTTCGAAACGTTTCAGACTCCAAAAAGGAAGGTAAGTAAACCGACTCCAAAACAGTTCTAATGGCAATTTTCTTCCGTTTTGGAATATTTAGAAAAATAGAAAAATAAGAAGCAGTCCGGGAAGGACACGAGTGCTCCACAAGGGTGGAGGGCGCGCCCCCTACCTCGTGGGCACCTCGTGTGCTCTCCGGACTCGTTTTCGTACACGACACGTATTTTGGTCGGTAAAAATTCATTATATATTCTCCCGGAGGTTTTGGCTCCCGTATCACGCAAAAATCTCCTGTCTTTGTTTCAAGCTGTTTTTCTGACAAATCCAGGTCGTCATGTTGTCTTCAAGTGCCCCCAAGGACCAGTTCTTCGAGAAGGTCATCAACCCCTACCTCGCGGTAGTGCTGCAACACCCTCAAACCATTGAGATGCATGAGGGGTTGTTGCACATCCACGATGTTGAGGGACCAAGGAAGACCGGAAGCACGGAGGCAAGGCTCGAGGCATTGGATCAAGAAGTTTCAAGTGTCAGGAGATGGTGGAGCGTGGACTCAATGCCAGTCACATTATGATCACGGAGTTCACCAACAACCACAAGCTGGACGTCAAGGACATTGGGGAGGCCATCTTCAAGCTTCATGAGAAAATCGAGCACCTCCAAGCCCAGATCTATCACCTGCATAATCAAAACTGTGAGTATGAATATAGATTCAAGAGGATGAGTTTGGCTGCAGATTTGAGGTTTCAGGAGACTCGATCATCCTTCTATGATGGTGAGCCTATGCCTTGGAAGAAGGACGACAAGCCCACGCCATCAACAAAACCATCAACTTCTTCACCAACAAAGGATACATAATCACATGGGTATGGGCACTCCCCTTGGCAACTGCCAAGCTTGGGGGAGTGCCCCGGTATCGTATCACCATCACTTTTATCTTTACCGTTTTTCTTAGTTCGATCCTTTTGATAATATTTTGATCTAGTAGAATAAAAGTTTTTAGTATGATCCAGTTGTGAGTTTTGCTTTATGATCCTTCTATGTAATCGAGTCCGTGAGCTATATATAATATAGATTAGTGTTGAGTCAATGGCTTGATTATTTTGCCATGATCTTAAGTGAATAAAAGAAAAGAGAAAGAAATAAAAAGAAACAAAGAGATCATATGGATCTTATGGAGAATAGTGAGCTCACATAGAAAATTTGATGAATAAAAGTTGTTGAGAGTTGACAAACATAGTTTTGGTCATCCTTGCAATTAATAGGAAGTAATAAAGAAAGAGAGGTCTTCACATATAAATATACTATCTTGGACATCTTTTATGATTGTGAGCACTCATTAAAATATGACATGCTAAAGAGCTGACATTGGACAAGGAAGACAACGTAATGGATTATGTTTTCTTACATCTGAGATAAATTATATTGTCATGGATCATCCAACATGGTTGAGCTTGCCTTTCCCCCTCATGCTAGCCAAATTCTTTGCACCAAGTAGAGATACTACCTGTGCTTCCAAACAACCTTAAACCAGTTTTGCCATGAGAGTCCACCATACCTACCTATGGATTGAGTAAGATCCTTCAAGTAAGTTGTCATCGGTGCAAGCAATAAAAATTGCTCTCTAAATATGTATGACTTATTAGTGTGTGAGAAAATAAGCTTTATACGATCGTGTGATATGGAAGAAATAAAAGTGACAGACTGCATAATAAAGGTCCATATCACAAGTGGCAATATAAAGTGACATTCTTTCGCATTAAGATTTTGTGCATCCAACCATAAAAGCGCATGACAACCTCTGCTTCCCTCTGCGAAGGGCCTATCTTTTACCTTTATCTCCTACCTTACATAAGAGTCATGGTGATCTTCACCCTTCCTTTTTACATTTTATCATTTGGCAAGCACAACATGTTGGAAAGATCCTGGTATATATGGCTAATTGGATGTGAGTTTTCATGAACTATTATTGTTGACATTACCCTTGAGGTAAAAGGTTGGGAGGCAAAACTATAAGCCCCTATCTTTCTCTATGTCCGATTAAAACTCCATACCCATAAGTATTGCATGAGTGTTAGGAATTGTGAAAGACTAAATGATAGTTGAGTATGTGGACTTGCTGAAAAGCTCTTATATTGACTCTTTCCTATATTATGATAAATTGCAATTGCTCCAATGACTGAGATTATAGTTTGTTAGTTTTCAATGAAGTTTATGATTAATACTTGAAATTGTGATTGAATTATTACTCTCGCATAAGAGATCATATGACAAGAATTATATAAGTTGATGTTCTAAGAATGATCATGATGCCCTCATGTCCGTATTTTATTTTTATCGACACCTCTATCTCTAAACATGTGGACATATTTTTCGATTTCAGCTTTCGCTTGAGGACAAGCGAGGTCTAAGCTTGGGGGAGTTGATACGTCCATTTTGCATCATGCTTTTTATCGATATTCATTGCATTATGGGCTGTTATTACACATTATGTCACAATACTTATGCCTATTCTCTCTTATTTTACAAGGTTTACATAAAGAGGGAGAATGTTGGCAGTTGGGAATCTGGGCTGATAGAGGAGCAATAGAGACCTATTCTGCACAGCTCCAAAAGTCATGAAACTTCACGGAAGACGTTTTCAGAATAAATAAAAAATACTGAGTGCAAGAAGTTCACCAGGGGGGCACACCCTGCCCACGAGGGTGGGGGGCGCGCCCCCTACCTCGTGGGCCCCCTGGTGGCCCTCCGATGGCCATATTCTGCTATATGGAGTCTTTCAATCAGGAAAAAAAATCATAATTGATACGTCTCCAACGTATCTATAATTTTTTATTGTTCCATGCTATTATATTATCAACCTTGGAAGTTTTATATGCATTTATATGCTATTTTATATGATTTTTGGGACTAACCTATTAACCTAGAGCCCAGTGCTAGTTTCTGTTTTTTCCTTGTTTTAGAGTATCGCGGAAAAGGAAAATCAAACGGAGTCCAATAGACCTGAAACTTCACGGAACTTATTTTTGGAAGGAAAGCAACTCGGGAGACTTGGAGTCCACGTAAGGGAAGCAATGAGGAAGCCATGAGGCAGGGGGCGCGCCCATCCCCTGGGCGCGCCCTCCACCCATAAGGGCCCCTCGTGGCTCCCCTGACGTACTTCTTCTGCCTATATATCTCCATATACCCTAAAACGATCGCGGAGCATAATAGATCGGGAGTTCCGCTGCCTGAAGCCTCCGTAGCCACCGCAAACCGATCTAGACCCATTCCGGCACCCTGCCGTAGGGGGCAATCCCTCTCCGGTGGCCATCTTCATCATCCCGGTACTCTCCATGACCAGGAGGGAGTAGTTCTCCCTCGGGGCTAATGGTATGTACCAGTAGCTATGTGTTTGATCTCTCTCTCTCTCTCTCTCTCTCTCTCTCTCTCTCTCTCGTGTTCTTGAGGTGATACGATCTTGATGTATCGCGAGCTTTGGTATTATAGTTGGATCTTATGATGTTTCTTCCCCCTCTACTCTCTTGTAATGGACCGAGGTTTCCCTTTGAAGTTATCTTATCGGATTGAGTCTTTAAAGATCTGAGAACACTTGATGTATGTCTTGCCGTGGATATCTGTGGTGACAATGGGATATCATGTGATTCACTTGATGTATGTTTTGGTGATCAACTTGCGGGTTCCACCCATGAACCTATGCATAGGGGTTCGCACATGTTTTCGTCGTGATTCTCCGGTAGAAACTTTGGGGCACTCTTTGAGGTTCTATGTATTGGTTGAATAGATGAATCTGAGATTGTGTGATGCATATCGTATAATCATACCCACGGATACTTGAGGTGACATTGGAGTATCTAGGTGACATTAGGGTTTTGGTTGATTTTTGTCTTAAGGTGTTATTCTAGTACGAACTCTAGGGCTGTTTGTGACACTTATAGGAATAGCCCAACGGATTGATTGGAAAGAATAACTTTGAGGTGGTTTCATACCCTACCATAATCTCTTTGTTTGTTCTCCACTATTAGTGAATTTTGGAGTGACTCTTTGTTGCATGTTGAGGGATAGTTATGTGATCCAATTATGTTATTATTGTTGAGGGAACTTGCACTAGCGAAAGTATGAACCCTAGGCCTTGTTTCAACACATTGCAATACCGTTTACGCTCACTTTTATCATTAGTTATCTTGCTGTTTTTATATTTTCAGATTACAAATACCCATATCTACTATCCATATACCACTTGTATCACCATCTCTTCACCGAACTAGTGCACCTATACAATTTACCATTGTATTGGGTGTGTTGGGGACACAAGAGACTCTTTGTTATTTGGTTGTAGGGTTGCTTGAGAGATACCATCTTCATCCTACGCGTCCTACGGATTGATAAACCTTAGGTCATCCACTTGAGGGAAATTTGCTACTGTCCTACAAACCTCTGCACTTGGAGGCCCAACAACGTCTACAAGAAAAAGGTTGTGTAGTAGACATCAAGCTCTTTTCTGGCGCCGTTGCAGGGGAGGTGAGTGCTTGAAGGTATATCTTTAGATCTTGCAATCGAGTCTTTTAGCTTCTTGTTTTATCACTAGTTTAGTTTATAAAAGAAAAATAAAAAAATGGAATTCAGTTTGCCTCATACGCTTTATCTTTTTAATATCTATCGTGAGAATAAGGATTCCGATAATTGTTCTCAGGTGCTAGAAGAAGAATGCATTAGAATGTTTGGCACTAAATATTTGAATGATGAGAATGATTACAATGTTGTTAGTATGAATTCCTTGAATATCTATGATGCTAATGATATGCAAAGCCACAAGCTTGGGGAAGCTATGTTTAATGAAGATGATATTTTTTGTCCCCCAAGCTTTGATGAGCAAATTTACAATGATGAAAGCATGCCTCCTATCTATGATGATTATTGTGATGACATGTATGCTTTAAAGAATAATGATAACCATGAAACTTGTCATCTTGATCTTAATTTTCAATCACATGATAATTATTTTTTTGAGTTTGCTCCCACTATTATTAATGAGAAGAAATTTGCTTATGTGGAGAGTAGTAAATTTTCTATGCTTGTAGATCATGAAAAGAATGCTTTAGGTGATGGTTATATTGTTGAATTCATTCGTGATGCTACTGAAAATTATTATGAGGGAGGAACTTATGCTTGTAGGAATTGCAATAATATCAAGTTCCCTCTCTATGTGCTTAAAGTTTTGAAGTTATGCTTGTTTTACCTTCCTATGCAAGTTGATTCTTGTTCCCACAAGTTGTTTGCTCACAAAACCCCTATGCATAGGAAGTGGGTTAGACTCAAATGTGCTAGTCATATTCTTCATGATGCTCTCTTTATGTTTCAATTCTTATCTTTTATGTGAGCATCATTGAAATCATCATGCCTAGCTAGGGGCGTTAAACGATAGCGCTTGTTGGGAGGCAACCCAACTTTATTTTTGTTCCTTGCTTTTTGATCCTGTTTAGAAATAAATAATTTATCTATCCTCTTTTATTATTGAGTTTTTATGTTTTAATTAGTGTTTGTGCCAAGTAGAACCGTTGGGAAGACTTGGGGAAAGTTTTTTTTAATCTTGCTGTAAAAAACAGAAACTTTAGTGCTCACGAGAATTGCTGCCATTTTTTACTGGAGAGTGATATTTAGTTAATTCTTTTTGAAGATGATTAATAGATAAATTCCTCACGTCCAGAAATTAATTTTAGAATTTTATGAGTTCCAGAAGTATACGTTTGATCCAGATTACTACAGACTGTTCTGTTTTTGACAGATTCTGTTTTCGTTGTGTTGTTTGCTTATTTCGATGAATCTATGAGTAGTATCGGAGGGTATGAACAATAGATAAGTTGGAATACAGTAGGTTTAACACCAATATAAATAAAGAATGAGTTCATTACAGTACCTTGAAGTGGTTTTTTGTTTTCTTTGGCTAACGGAGCTCACGAGTTTCCTGTTAAGTTTTGTGTTGTGAAGTTTTCAAGTTTTGGGTAAAGATTCGATGGACTATGGAATAAGGAGTGGCAAGAGCCTAAGATTGGGGATGCCCAAGGCACCCCAAGGTAATATTAAAGGACAACCAAAAGCCTAAGCTTGGGGATGCCCCGGAAGGCATCCCCTCTTTCGTCTTCGTTCATCGGTAACTTTACTTGGAGCTATATTTTTATTCGCCACATGATATGTGTTTTGCTTGGAGCGTCATTTTATTTACTTTTGTTTTTCTTGATGTTTGAGTAAAATACCAAGATCTGAAATTCTTAAATGTTAGAGAGTCTTCACATAGTTGCATAATTATTTGACTACTCATTGATCTTCACTTATATCTTTCGGAGTAGTCTGTCATTTGCTCTAGTGCTTCACTTATATCTTTTTAGAGCACGGTGGTGGTTTTATTTTATAGAAATAGATGAACTCTCGTGCTTCACTTATATTATTTTGAGAGTCTTGAACAGCATGGTAATTTGCTTTGGTTATGAATTTAGTCCTAATATGATGGGCATCCAAGAGGGATATAATAAAAACTTTCATATAAGTGCACTGAATACTAAGAGAAGTTTGGTACTTGATGATTGTTTTGAGATATGGAGATAGTGATATCAAAGTTGTGCTAGTTGGGTAGTTGTGCATTTGAGGAATACTTGTGTTGAAGTTTGCAAGTCCCGTAGCATGCACATATGGTAAACGTTGTGTAACAAATTTGAAACATGAGGTGTTATTTGATTGTCTTCCTTATGAGTGGCGGTCGGGGACGAGCGATGGTCTTTTCCTACCAATCTATCCCCCTAGGAGCATGCGCGTAGTGCTTGGTTTTTGATGACTTGTAGATTTTTGCAATAAGTATGTGAGTTCTTTATGACTAATGTTGAGTCCATGGATTATACGCACTCTTACCCTTCGATCATTGCTAGCCTCTTCGGTACCGTGCATTGCCCTTTCTCACATTGAGAGTTGGTGCAAACTTCGCCGGTGCATCCAAACCCCGTGATATGGTACGCTCTTTCACACATAAACCTCCTTATATCTTCCTCAAAACAGCCACCATACCTACCTATTATGGCATTTCCATAGCCATTCCGAGATATATTGCCATGCAACTTTCCACCATTCCGTTTATTATGACACGCATCATCATTGTCATATTGCTTTGCATGATCATGTAGTTGACATCGTATTTGTGGCAAAGACACCATTCATAATTTTTCATACATGTCACTCTTGATTCATCACAATCCTGGTACACTGCCGGAGGCATTCATATAGAGTCATATCTTGTTCTAGTATCGAGTTGTAATCTTTGAGTTGTAAATAAATAGAAGTGTGATGATCATCATTAATAGAACATTGTCCCAAGCGAGGAATAAACAAAGAGAAAGGCCATAAAAAAGGAGAAGGCCCAAAAAAAGAGAAAGGCCATAAAAAAGAAGAGAAGGCCCAAAAAATGAGAGAAAAAGAGAGAAGGGACAATGCTACTATCCTTTGCCACACTTGTGCTTCAAAGTAGCACCATAATCCTCATGATAGAGAGTCTCTTGTTTTGTCACTTTCATATACTAGTGGGAACTTTTCATTATAGAACTTGGCTTGTATGTTCCAACAATGGGCCTCCTCAAGTGCCCTAGGTCTTCGTGAGCAAGCAAGTTGGATGCACACCCACTTAGTTTCTTTTATTGAGCTTTCATACATTTATAGCTCTGGTGCATCCGTTGCATGGCAATCCCTACTCCTTGCATTAACATCAATCGATGGGCATCTCCATAGCCCATTGATTAGCCTCGTTGATGTGAGACTTTCTCCTTTTTTGTCTTCTCCACATAACCCCCATCATCATATTCTATTCCACCCATAGTGCTATGTCCATGGCTCGCGCTCATGTATTGCGTGAAGGTTTATGAGTTTGAGATTACTAAAGTATGAAACAATTGCTTGGCTTGTCATCGGGGTTGTGCATGATGAGAGCATTCTTGTGTGACGAAAATGGAGCATGACCAAACTATATGATTTTGAAGGGATGAACTTTCTTTGGCCATGTTATTTTGAGAAGACATGATTGCTTAGTTAGTATGCTTGAAGTATTATTGTTTCTATGTCAATATTAAACTTCTGTCTTGAATCTTATGGATCTGAACATTTATTCCAAAATAAAGAAGAATTACTTAGAGAAATATGTTAGATAGCATTCCACATCAAAAATTCTATTTTATCATTTACCTACTCGAGGACGAGTAGGAATTAAGCTTGGGGATTGCTACGTCTTGAGCTTGCGTTGGTTTTCCCCGAAGAGGAAGGGATGATGCAGCAGAGTAGCGTAAGTATTTCCCTCAGTTTTTGAGAACCAAGGTATCAATCCAGTAGGAGGCCACGCTCAAGTCCCTCGTACCTGCACAAAACGATAGCTACTCGCAACCAACGCGATTAGGGGTTGTCAATCCCTTCACGGTCACTTACGAGAGTGAGATCTGATAGATATAATATTTTTGGTATTTTTGGTATAAAGATGCAAAGTAAAAAGTAAAGGCAAAGTAAAAAGCAAAGCAAGATTAAAGTGACGGAGATTGATATGATGAGAATAGACCCGGGGGCCATAGGTTTCACTAGTGGCTTCTCTCAAGAGCATAAGTATTCTACGGTGGGTGAACAAATTACTGTTGAGCAATTGACAGAATTGAGCATAGTTATGAGAATATCTAGGCATGATCATGTATATAGGCATCATGTCCGTGACAAGTAGACCGAAACGATTCTGCATCTACTACTATTACTCCACTCATCGACCGCTATCCAGCATGCATCTAGAGTATTAAGTTAAAAACAGAGTAACGCCTTAAGCAAGATGACATGATGTAGAGAGATAAATTCATGCAATATGAAATAAACCCCATCTTGTTATCCTCGATGGCAACGATGCAATACGTGCCTTGCTGCCCCTTCTGTCACTGGGAAAGGACACCGCAAGATCGAACCCAAAGCTAAGCACTTCTCCCATGGCAAGAACTACCAATCTAGTTGGCCAAACCAAAGGGATAATTCGAAGAGACTTGCAAAGATAACCAATCATACATAAAAGAATTCAGAGAAGATTCAAATATTATTCATAGATAGACTTGATCATAAACCCACAATTCATCGATCTCAACAAACACACCACAAAAAGAAGATTACATCGAATAGATCTCCACAAGAGAGGGGGAGAACTTTGTATTGAGATCCAAAAAGAGAGAAGAAGCCATCTAGCTACTAACTATGGACCCGAAGGTCTGAGGTAAACTACTCACACTTCATCGGAGGGGCTAGGATGATGTAGAAGCCCTCTGTGATGACGGCCCTCTTCCGGTGGAGCTCCAGAACAGGCCCCAAGATAGGATCTCGTGGATACAGAAAGTTGCGGCGGTGGAATTAGGTTTTTGGCTCCTGTTCTGATCGTTTGGGGGTACATAGGTATATATAGGAGGAAGGAGTACGTCGGTGGAGCACCGAGGGGCCCACGAGGCAGGGGCGCGCCCTAGGGGGGGCGCCCCCACCCTCGTGACCTCCTCTTTGACTCCTTGGAGTAGGGTCCAAGTCTCCTGGATCACGTTCGGTGAGAAAATCACGTTCCCGAAGATTTTATTCCGTTTGAACTCCGTTTGATATTCTGTTTCTCCGAAACACTGAAATAGGCAAAAAACAGCAATTCTGGGCCGGGCCTCCGGTTAATAGGTTAGTCCCGAAAATAATATAAAAGTGGAAAATAAAGCCCAGTATAGTCCAAAACAGTAGATAATATAGGATGGAGCAATCAAAAATTATAGATACGTTGGAGATGTATAAGGCATCCCCAAGCTTAATTCATGCTCGTCCTCGAGTAGGTAAATGATAAAAAGAGAATTTTTGATGCGGAGTGCTACTTGGCATAATTTGAATGCAAATCTTCTTAATTGTGGTATGAATATTCAGATTATAAAGATTCAAGACAAAATTCTATATTGACATAAAAATAATAATACTTCAAGCATACTAACAAAGCAATTATGTCTTCTCAAAATAACATGGCCAAATAAAGTTATCCCTACAAAATCATATAGTCTGGCTATGCTCCATATTCACCACACAAAGTATTAAATCATGCACAACCCTGATGACAAGCCAGGCAATTGTTTCATACTCTAACTTTTTCAAAACTTTTTCAATCTTCACGCAATACATGAGCGTGAGCCATGGATATAGCACTATAGGTGGAATAGAATGGTGGTTGTGGAGAAGACAAAAAGGAGGGGAAGATAGTCCCACATCAACTAGGCGTATAAACGGGCTATGGAGATGCCCATCAATAGATGTCAATGTGAGTGAGTAGGGATTGCCATGCAACGGATGCACTAGAGCTATAAATGTATGAAAGCTCAAAAATAAACTAAGTGGGTGTGCATCCAAATTGCTTGCTCACGAAGACCTAGGGCAATTTGAGGAAGCCCATCATTGGAATATACAAGCCAAGTTCTATAATATAAAATTCCCACTAGTATATGAAAGTGATGACATGAAAGACTCTCTACTATGAAGATCATGGTGCTACTTTGAAGCACAAGTGTGGTAAAAGGATAGTAGCATTACCTTTTTTTTGGGCCTTCTTTTTTTTCTTTGGCCTTTCTTTTTTTATTGGAACAATGCTCTATTAAATGATGATCATAACACTTTTATTGATTAACAACTCAATGATTACAACTCGATTCTAAAACAAAGTATGACCCTATATGGATGCCTCCGGCGGTGTACCGGGATATGCAATGAATCAAGAGTGACAAGTATGAAAAAATTATGAACGGTGGCTTTGCCACAAATACTATGTAAACTACATGATCATGTTAAGCAATATGACAATGATGAATGTGTCATGATGAACTAGATGTTGGAAAGTTGCATGGCAATATATCTCGGAATGGCTATGGAAATGCCATAATAGGTTGGTATGGTGGCTGTTTTGAGGAAGGTATATGGTAGGTGTATGATGCCGACGAAAGGTGCGCGGTATTAGAGAGGCTAGCAAAGGTGGAAGGGTGAGAGTGCGTATAATCCATGGACTCAACATTAGTCATAAAGAACTCATATACTTATTGCAAAAATCTAGAAGTTATCAAAGCAAAGTATTACGCGCATGCTCCTAGGGGGATAGATTGGTAGGAAAAGACCATCGCTCGTCCCCGACCGCCACTCATAAGGAAGACAATCAATAAATAAATCATGCTCCGACTTCATCACATAACGGTTCACCATACGTGCATGCTACGAGAATCGTAAACTTTAACACAAGTATTCTTTAAATTCACAACCACTCAACTAGCATGACTTTAATATTATCACCTCCATATCTCAAAACAATTATCATGCTTCAATCTTTTCTTAGTATTCAACACACTCAAAAGAAAGTTTCACAAATCTTGAATACCAAGCATATTATTATTAAGCAAATTACCATGTTATTAAGACTCTCAAAATAATTTAAGTGAAGCATGAGAGATCAATAGTTTCTTTAAAACAAATCCACCACTGTGCCCTAAAATATCTAAGTGAAGCACATAGAGCAAAATTATAATGCTCAAAAGATATAAGTGAAGAACATAGAGCAAAATTACTTAGCTCAAAATATATAAGTGAAGCACCTACAGCAAAACTACTTAGCTCAAAAGATATAAGTGAAGCACATAGAGTATTCTATCAAATTTTAATTCATGCATGGCTCTCTCAAAAGGTGTGTACAGCAAGGATGATTGTGGCATACTAATACACAAAGACACAAATAATACAAGATGCTCCAAGCAAAACACATATCATGTTGGTGAATAAAAATATAGCTCCAAGTAAGTTACCGATGGAAGTGGACGAAAGAGGGGATGCCACCCGGGGCATCCCCAAGCTTTGACTTTTCGGTGTCCTTGGATTATTTTGGGGGTGCCATGGGCATCCCCAAGATTAGGCTATTGCCACTCCTTGTTCCATAACCCATCAAAAGAATTCACCCAAAACTTGAAAACTTCACAACACAAAACTCAACATAGAAAACTCGTGAGCTCCGTTAGCGAAAGAAAACAAAAGACCACTTCAAGGTACTGTAATGAACTCATTCTTTATTTATATTGGTGTTAAACCTACTGTATTCCAACTTCTCTATGGATTATAAACTATTTTACTAGCCATAGATTCATCAAAATAAGCAAACAACATACGAAAAACAGAATTTGTCAAAAACAGAACAGTCTGTAGTAATCTGTAGCTAGCGCAAGATATGGAACCCCAAAAATTCTAAAATAAATTGATGGACGTGAGGAATTTATCTATTAATCATTTGCAAAAATAATTAACTAAATATCACTCTTTAAATAAAAGTTACAGCAGTTCTCGTGAGCGCTGAAGTTTCTGTTATTTACAGCAAGTTCAACAAGACTTTCCCATAGTCTTCCCAACGGTTCTACTTGGCACAAACACTAATTAAACACAAAAAAACACAAAAAAACAGAGGATAAATAATTTATTTATTAATAAGCAGGATCAAAAAGCAACGAATAAAAATAAAATTGGGTTGCCTCCCAACAAGCGCTATCGTTTAACGCCCCTAGCTAGGCATAAAAGCGAGGATAGATCTAGGTATTGCCATCTTTGGTAGGCAATCCATAAGTGGCTCTCATGATAGTTTCATATTGCAATTTTATTTTCTTTCTTGGAAAGTGTTCCATGCCCTTTTTTAATGGAAATTGAAATCTAATATTCCCTTCCTTCATATCAATAGTCGCACCAACCGTTCTAAGGAAAGGTCTACCAAGAATAATAGGGCAAGAAGGATTGCAATCTATATCAAGAATAATGAAATCTACGGGCACATAATTCCTATTTGCAACAATAAGAACATCATTAATTCTTCCCATAGGTTTCTTAATAGTGGAATCCGCAAGATGCAAGTTTAGAGAGCAATCATCAAAATCGCGGAAATCTAGCAAATCACACAAAGTTTTGGGAATAGTGGACACACTAGCACCCAAATCACACAAAGCATAAAACTCATGATCTTTAATTTTAATTTTAATAGTTGGTTCCCACTCATCATAGAGTTTTCTAGGGATAGAAACTTTCAACTCAAGTTTTTCTCCATAAGATTGCATCAAGACATCAACAATATGTTCGGTGAAGGCTTTCTTTTGACTATAAGCATGTGGAGAATTTAGCACGGATTGCAACAAGGAAATACAATCGATTAAAGAGCAACTTTCATAATTAAATTCCTTGAAATCCAATATAGTGGGTTTAGCAACATCTAGATTTTTATTTCTTTCAATCCTACTTTCATCAATTTCTCATAAAGATCTAAATACTTCGAATTTTTAGAACGCCTTCTAGGTAAAGGAAGATCATATTCATTTTCATAAAGATTCATATTGCAAAACAAAGATTTAATAGGGGACACATCAATAACTTTTAGATCTTCATCTTGATTTTCATAGGAATTGGAGGAACACGCTTTAATAAAGGCATCTTTGGAAGCACGCATCCTAGCGGTTCTTTCCTTGCACTCATCAATGGAAATTCTCATGGCTTTGAGAGACTCATTGATATCATGCTTAGGAGGAATAGATCTAAGCTTTAAAGAATCAATCTCAAGAGAAATTCTATCAACGTTTCTAGCCAAATCATCAACTTTATGCAATTTCTCTTCAAGCAAAGCATTAAAATTCTTTTGTGAATTCGTATACTGTTTAACACTATTCTCAAATTCAGAGGGCATCTTATTATAATTTCCATAAGAGTTGTTGTAGGAATTCCCATAATTATTAGAAGGATTACTAGGATATGGCCTAGGATTAAAATTACCTCTATAAGCGTTGTTACCAAAATTATTCCTACCAACAAAATTCACAATCATAGATTCATTGTTATTCTCAATCAAAGTAGACAAAGGCATATCATTAGGATCAGAAGAAACACTCTTAGTAGCAAATAATTTCATAAGTTCATCCATCTTTCCACTCAACACATTGATTTCTTCTATCGCATGCACTTTTTTATTAGAAGATCTTTCAGTATGCCATTGAGAATAATTAACCATAATATTATCTAGGAGTTTAGTAGCATCTCCTAAAGTGATTTCCATAAAAGTGCCTCCCGCGGCCGAATCTAAAAGATTTCTAGAAGAAAAATTCAATCCGGCATAAAATATTTGTATAATCATACACAAATTCAAACCATGAGTAGAGCAATTACGTATCATTAATTTCATTCTCTCCCAAGCTTGTGCAACATGTTCATGATCAAGTTGTTTAAAGTTCGTAATATCGTTTCTGAGAGAGATGATCTTAGCAGGAGGAAAATACTTAGAGATAAAAGCATCTTTGCACTTGTTCCATGAATCAATACTATTTTTAGGCAAAGACGAAAACCAAGCTTTAGCACGATCTCTAAGCGAAAAAGGAAATAACTTCAATTTAACGACATCATTATTGACATCTTTTTTCTTTTGAATATCACATAAATCAATGAAGCTATTCAGATGAGTAGCGGCATCTTCACTAGGAAGGCCGGCGAATTGATCTTTCATAACAAGATTCAACAAAGTAGTATTAATTTCACAAGATTCAACATCGGTAAGAGGAGTAATCGGAGTGCTAAGGAAATCATTATTATTGGTATTGGTGAAGTCACACAATATGGTAGTATCTTGAGCCATCGCGACAAACAAGCAAACTAGCACACAAGCAAACAAAAAGCAAGCGGGCAAAAAGAGGCAAATAGAGAGGGAGGATAGAGAGAGAGAGGGCGAATAAAACGGCAAGGGTGAAGTGGGGGAGAGGAAAACGAGAGGCAAATGGCAAATAATGTAATGCGAGAGATAGGGATTGTGATGGGTACTTGGTATGTTGACTTTTTTTGCGTAGACTCCCCGGCAATGGCGCCAGAAATCCTTCTTGCTACGTCTTGAGCTTGTGTTGGTTTTCCCCGAAGAGGAAGGGATGATGCAGCAGAGTAGCGTAAGTATTTCCCTCAGTTTTTGAGAACCAAGGTATCAATCCAGTAGGAGGCCACGCTCAAGTCCCTCGTACCTGCACAAAACGATAGCTACTCGCAACCAACGCGATTAGGGGTTGTCAATCCCTTCATGGTCACTTACGAGAGTGAGATCTGATAGATATAATATTTTTGGTATTTTTGGTATAAAGATGCAAAGTAAAAAGTAAAGTCAAAGTAAAAAAGCAAAGCAAAATTAAAGTGATGGAGATTGATATGATGAGAATAGACCTGAGGGCCATAGGTTTCACTAGTGGCTTCTCTCAAGAGCATAAGTATTCTACGGTGGGTGAACAAATTACTGTTGAGCAATTGACATAATTGAGCATAGTTATGAGAATATCTAGGCATGATCATGTATATAGGCATCACGTCCGTGACAAGTAGACCGAAACGATTCTGCATCTACTACTATTACTCCACTCATCGACCGCTATCCAGCATGCATCTAGAGTATTAAGTTAAAAACAGAGTTACGCCTTAAGCAAGATGACATGATGTAGAGAGATAAATTCATGCAATATGAAATAAACCCCATCTTGTTATCCTCGATGGCATCGATGCAATACGTGCCTTGCTGCCCCTTCTGTCACTGGGAAAGGACACCGCAAGATCGAACCCAAAGCTAAGCACTTCTCCCATGGCAAGAAATACCAATCTAGTTGGCCAAACCAAACGGATAATTCGAAGAGACTTGCAAAGATAACCAATCATACATAAAAGAATTCAGAGAAGATTCAAATATTATTCATAGATAGACTTGATCATAAACCCGCAATTCATCGGTCTCAACAAACACACCGCAAAAATAAGATTACATCGAATAGATCTCCACAAGAGAGGGGGAGAACTTTGTATTGAGATCCAAAAAGAGAGAAGAAGCCATCTAGCTACTAACTATGGACCCGAAGGTCTGAGGTAAACTACTCACACTTCATCGGAGGGGCTAGGATGATGTAGAAGCCCTCCGTGATGATGGACCTCTTCCGGCGGAGCTCCGGAACAGGCCCCAAGATGGGATCTCGTGGATATAGAAAGTTGCGGTGGTGGAATTAGGTTTTTGGCTCCTGTTCTGATCGTTTGGGGGTACGCAAGTATATATAGGAGGAAGGAGTACGTCGGTGGAGCACCGAGGGGCCCACGAGGCAGGGGGCGCGCCCTAGGGGGGCGCCCCCCACCCTCGTGACCTCCTCTTTGACTCCTTGGAGTAGGGTCCAAGTCTCCTAGATCACGTTCGGTGAGAAAATCACGTTCCCGAAGATTTTATTCCGTTTGGACTCCGTTTGATATTCTGTTTTTCTGAAACACTGAAATAGGAAAAAACAGCAATTCTGGGCTGGGCCTCCGGTTAATAGGTTAGTCCCAAAAATAATATAAAAGTGGAAAATAAAGCCCAATATAGTCCAAAACAGTAGATAATATAGCATGGAGCAATCAAAAATTATAGATACGTTGGAGACGTATCAGGGATGTTGATACGTCTCCAACATATCTATAATTTTTGATTGTTCCATGCTATTATATTATCAACCTTGGATGTTTTATATGCATTTATATGCTATTTTATATGATTTTTGGGACTAACCTATTAACCTAGAGCCCAGTGCCAGTTTCTGTTTTTTCCTTGTTTTAGGGTATCGCAGAAAAGGAAAATCAAACGGAGTCCAATTGACCTGAAACTTCACGGAACTTATTTTTGGAAGGAAAACAATCCGGGAGACTTGGAGTCCATGCAAGGGAAGCAATGAGGAAGACAATAGGCAGGGGGCGCGCCCACCCCCCTGGGCGCGCCCTCCACCCTCATGGGCCCCTCGTGGCTCCCCTGACGTACTTCTTCCACCTATATATCTCCATATACCCTAAACGACAGGGGAGCACAATAGATCGGGAGTTCCGCCACCAGAAGCCTCCGTAGCCACCGAAAACCAATCTAGACCCGTTCCAGCACCCTGCCGGAGGGGGCAATCCCTCTCCGGTGGCCATCTTCATCATCCCGGTGCTTTCCATGACGAGGAGGGAGTAGTTCTCCCTCGGGGCTGAGGGTATGTATCAGTAGCTATGTGTTTGATCTCTCTCTCTCTCTCTCTCTCGTGTTCTTGAGGTGATACGATCTTGGTGTATGGCGAGCTTTGCTATTATAGTTGGATATTATGATGTTTCTTCCCCCTCTACTCTCTTGTAATGGATTGAGTTTTCCCTTTGAATTTATCTTATCGGATTGAGTCTTTAAAGATTTGAGAACACTTGATGTATGTCTTGCCGTGCGTATCTGTGGTGACAATGGGATATCATGTGATTCACTTGATGTATGTTTTTGTGATCAACTTGCGGGTTCCACCCATGAACCTATGCATAGGGGTTGGCACATGTTTTCGTCGTGATTCTCCGGTAGAAACTTTGGGGCACTCTTTGAGGTTCTATGTATTGGTTGAATAGATGAATCTGAGATTGTGTGATGCATATCGTATAATCATTCCCACTGATACTTGAGGTGACATTGGAGTATCTAGGTGACATTAGGGTTTTGGTTGATTTGTGTCTTAAGGTGTTATTCTAGTACGAACTCTAGGGCTGTTTGTGACACTTATAGGAATAGCCCAACGGATTGACTGGAAGGAATAACTTTGAGGTGGTTTCGTACCCTACCATAATCTCTTCGTTTGTTCTCCGCTATTAGTGACTTTGGAGTGACTCTTTGTTGCATGTTGAGGGATAGTTATGTGATCCAATTATGTTATTATTGTTGAGGGAACTTGCACTAGCGAAAGTATGAACCCTAGGCCTTGTTTCAACACATTGCAATACCGTTTACGCTCACTTTTATCATTAGTTATCTTGCTGTTTTTATATTTTCAGATTACAAATACCCATATCTACTATCCATATACCACTTGTATCACCATCTCTTCGCTGAACTAGTGCACCTATACAATTTGCCATTGTATTGGGTGTGTTGGGGACACAAGAGACTCTTTGTTATTTGGTTGCAGGGTTGCTTGAGAGAGACCATCTTCATCCAACGCCTCCTATGGATTGATAAACCTTAGGTCATCCACTTGAGGGAAATTGGCTACTGTCCTACAAACCTCTGCACTTGGAGGCCCAACAACATCTACAAGAAGAAGGTTGTGTAGTAGACATCAATAATCCATCTTCCCGGACGAGACTCCGCCGCCACGAGGCAGAACCAATCTAGGGCTCTGGCGGAGCTGTTCTGCTGGGGAAACTTCCCTCCGAGAGGGGGAAATCATCGCCATCGTCATCACCAACGCTCCTCTCCTCGGGAGAGTGAAATCTCCATCAACATCTTCACCAGCACCATCTCCTCTCAAAACCCTAGTTCATCTCTTGTATCCAATTCTTGTCTCCAAGTCCGGGATTGGTACCTGTGGGTTGCTAGTAGTGTTAATTACTCCTTGTAGTTGATGCTAGTTGGTTTATTTGGTGGAAGATCATATGTTCAGATCCTATATGCATATTAATACCCCTCTGATTATGAACATGAATATGCTTTGTGAGTAGTTACGTTCGTTCCTGAGGACAAGGGAGAAGTCTTGCCATGAGTAGCCATGTGAATTTGGTATTCGTTTGATATTTTGATGAGATGTATGTTGTCTAGCCTCTAGTGGTGTTATGTGAACGTCGACTACATGACACTTCACCATTATTTGGGCCTAGAGGAAGGCATTGGGAAGTAATAGGTAGACAATGGGTTGCTAGAGTGACAGAAGCTTAAACCCAAGTTTATGCGTTGCTTCGTAAGGGGCTGATTTGGATCCATATGTTTCATGCTATGGTTAGGTTTACCTTAATACTTTTGATGTAGTTGCGGATGCTTGCAATAGAGGTTAATCATAAGTGGGATGCTTGTTCAAGTAAGAACAGCACCCAAGCACCGGTCCACCCACATATCAAATTATCAAAGTATCGAACGCGAATCATATGAACGTGATGAAAACTAGCTTGACGGTATTCCCATGTGTCCTCGGGAGCGCTTTTCCTATTATAAGAGTTTGTTCCGGCTTGTCCTTTGTTACAAAAGGATTGGGCCATCTTGCTGCACTTTATTTACTTTTGTTACTTGTTGCTCGTTACAATCTATCTTATCACAAAACTATCTGTTACTACTTATTTCAGTACTTGCAGAGAATACCTTGCAGAAAACCGCTTATCATTTCCTTCTGCTCCTCGTTGGGTTCGACACTCTTACTTATCGAAAGGACTACGATAGACCCCCTATACTTGTGGGTCATCAGTGACAAACCGTCCAAGTGGGCGATTATGAAGAAAAAAGTTGACATGTTTTCATTGCGGTGAACCGGGACACATTATGGCTGAATGCTCTGCTGAGTTATGTGATTTATGCCGGAAACCGAAGCATACGGCGGCTGAGTGTCCGCTTCTTTTAGGGCCCAAGCCCTCGGTTAACATCTATGGGGTCTGTTGCTCAGAGCTGATGTTCTTCGAGTCACCAAATGTGGCACCTGTGACACCCCGTGATTGAAACTTCCTTCCTAGGTGTGGTAAAGGTGGTTCATGGCCCTCTGACTGAAGCTCAAATTATTCAGCAGTTACGGGAGTTGGCACCGGGTAATTTTCAGTGGTCTTTGTTGCAGTTAACAGATCGGACTTACAAAGTAGAGTTTCCTTCGAAGAGGATCAGTTGATAATCCTCAAATTTGGCATGTGTAGAGTCACTGGAACAAGTTTTGTGTTGCAATTTGATGAGTGGAAAACAAAGGAGCCTCAGGGTACGCCGTTGACTCAGATTTGGGTCCGTTTCTCAGGGGCGCCATCTGAACCATTCGATAATTTCTTGGTCACATGGAGCCTAGGATCCCTACTTGGCAAGATGGAACAGGTGGATATGCCCTTCACACGCGCTCATGGGGTGGCACGTTTGCTTGTTAGTGTGCTAAGATTGAGTTCTTGCCGGATGTGGTAAGATGGACTCATGAGGGCATGGTGTACTTGTTGGATGTTGAGTATGAGGATCCAAACTTGTTTTAGGACTTTGAGGAGGTACAACATATGTATACTTCTGAGGGTGGAGGTGACTCCCGAAACTAGGAGGATAATGCACAGAACAATGGTCACAAGGCTAGAGGGCCTTCCACTTCGTCTAAAGCAGGAGAGCCGGTTAATGAGAAGTCTCCGGTTTCTGCTCTGACCAACATGCTGCAGCTTGGATCCTTGGGGGCGTTTTCCGTACCTCCTCGTCTTTGGAGTGATCGAGTTGATTTGGATGACCCGACGGAACATCTTCCGCCGGTGGTTGTGGGGTGTGAGTCTTTGATTGTGCTGGATGGACATGCTGGAGTCGATGGACATGAGGCCGCCATTGCCCCCTCTTCACCGTTGCGTAGGCTGGAGGTGGCGGCTGCTTTGGATGTCGTGGCGGGAGGAGGCGGGCAAATGGCCCAGCCCTCTTCCTCGACTTCTTCATCTCCGCTGAAGGGGCCCAAGGAAGGATCGGCGGCCATGGGTTCCCGAGGGGGACCGGAGGACCTCGGAGGGGCATGCGGGCAGGAGGCCTGCGCACCCCTTTCTACCCCTTAGGCGATACGCCCGCTGACGCCTCCGGTGGCACCGTCACCGGCGACGGCAGCCCTGGTGGGAGGGTCTCCTGGGGCTGGCAGTCAGGGGCCCTGCTCGCCCTTCATCACTTTGATGCGACATCCAGCGGCATCACCTGTTTTAGGTGCTACGGTTGCGCCCATGGCTAGTGAGGCTCCCATGGCGTCCCCGGGATCCGGGCCTCGGCTGATGCAGAGGGAGGCTTCGAGGTCTCTTGGTGACTCTTCGATTGTTCCAGTTCAGTTGAGCTCTGTTGGGGGTCGGGCAAGAGTCCCTACCCCATACATGGCTATGCGGGAGGAGGTCATTGCTTATGGAGGGATCCCGAATCCTGTTTCTGAGGGGCGGCAGATGAGCAGTCGTCTCCAGGAGTAGCCGGATGTGGATGACATGCAACTAAGGTGCGCTATGCGGGCGGCCAAGCTTCGTGACATTAAGGTCATTACCGGTATGTTAGTCAATACATCAAATTCACAATGCAAATAAATTAGGGGTTTCACTAGGTAATAATGGTAGTGAAATCACTAAATCAGTTAATGATATTCTTGATCTCGAAGCGGAGCGCGCTTTGGAAATGATTCGCAAGATAGTAGCTGTTAAACCCATGAATGATGCTGAGATAGATGCGTTGGGTGTCAGGGCTCTTGATAGTTTTTGTGTGGATCTTGCCCCTTCACTTCCTGAGACAGAGGAAGTAGAGGGAGTCGGGTCCCCTAAGGCCTCGAGCCATGTTGATATTCCGAAGGTTACTTCCCCAGAGCCCGGTTCTGAGGACCGATGGGAGGATCAGAATAAGCCTAAGTGGAAATGGAAACAGAAGGTTTATCCAGTTTCGGCTGTGCGTAGAAGTGCTAGGATCCGTACCTCTAAAAAATTTCATGATGAAATATGACAGGAATTTTTTGGAATAGCAGAGGTCTTAAAGACTTGGCTAAAAGAAGGTTTCTAGCGGAAACATCTATTGTCAGTTGGATTTTATTGCCCTGTCCGAGACTGGAAGGGATAATTTCACCCCCCCCCCCCAATTTCTTAGCACGTTATCGGGGGGTATAGACTTCGACTAGCACTGCCTACCTCCAAGAGGAAGGTCCGGAGGGGTCCTACTCGGGGTTAAGTGTGACTCATTGCAAGTTCAGAGTGTGGTCATGGGAGAGTTTGCGGTTAAGTTTCGGTTCAGATCAAAGGCCGATGGGTTTAATTGGGCTTTGGTGGCGGTGAAGGAAATATGCCCTAGAGGCAATAATAAAGTTATTTTTTATTTCCTTATTTCATGATAAATGTTTATTATTCATGCTAGAATTGCATTAACCGAAAACATAATACATGTATGAATACATAGACAAACAGAGTGTCACTAGTATGCCTCTACTTGACTACCTCGTTTATCAAAGGTGGTTATGTTTCCTAACCATAGGACATGAGTTGTCATTTGATTAATGGGATCAAATAATTAGGAGAATGATGTGATTGAGTTGACCCATTCCGTTAGCTTAGCATTTGATCGTTTAGTATGTTGCTATTGCTTTCTTCATGACTAATACATGTTCCTATGACTATGAGATTATGCAACTCCCATTTACCGGAGGAACACTTTGTGTGCTACCAAACGTCACAACGTAACTGGGTGATTATAAAGGTTCTCTACAGGTGTCTCCGAAGGTACTTGTTGAGTTGGCGTATTTCGAGATTAGGATTTGTCACTCCGATTGTCGGAGAGGTATCTATGGGCCCACTAGGTAATGCACATCACTATAAGCCTTCCAAGCATTGTAACTAATGAGTTAGTTGCGAGATGATGCATTACGGAACGAGTAAAGAGACTTTATTACGGAAGGGTTCCGGAATTCACCGGAAGGGGTTCTGGATGTTTCCCGAAATGTTTGGGTACGAGAACACTTTATTTGGGCCAAAGGGGAAAGCTCGAAAGGTTTTTGGGAAGCGCAAAAGGAATTTTTGCGGAGTCCAGGGACCCTAGCGTCTGGGTCCAGACGCCGGGAACCCTGGCGTCTGGCCCTAGAGTCCGAGAAGGACTCTTGCCTTTCGGATGAAACCGACTTTGTGGAGGCTTTTACTCCAAGTTTCGACCTCAGGGCTCAACATATAAATAGAGGGGTAGGGCTAGCACCCAAGACACATCAAGAAACACCAAGCCGTGTGCCGGCTACCACGTCCCCTCTAGTTTATCCTCCGTCATAGTTTTCGTAGTGCTTAGGCAAAGCCCTGCGGAGATTGTTCTTCACCAACACCGTCACCACGCTGTCGTGCTGCCGGAACTCATCTACTATTTCGCCCCTCTTGCTGGATCGAGAAGGCGAGGACGTCATTGAGCTGAACGTGTGCTGAACGCGGAGGTGCCATATGTTCGGTACTTGATTGGGACGGATCGTGAAGGTGTACGACTACATCAACCGCGTTGATAAACGCTTCCGCTTATGGTCTACGAGGGTACGTAGACAACACTCTCCCCTCTCGTTGCTATGCATGACCATGATCCTGCGTGTGCGTATGAATTTTTTTGAAATTACTACGTTCCCCAACAGTGGCATCCGAGCCAGGTTTTATGCATAGATGTTATATGCACGAGTAGAACACAAGTGAGTTGTGGGCGATACAAGTCATACTGCTTACCAGCATGTCATACTTTGGTTCAGCGTATTGTTGGATGAAGCGGCCCAGACCGACATTACGCGTACGCTTACGCAAGACTGGTTCTACCGACGTGCTTTGCACACAGGTGGCTGGCGGGTGTCAGTTTCTCCAACTTTAATTGAACCAAGTGTGGCTACACCCGGTCCTTGAGAAGGTTAAAACAGCACTAACTTGACGAACTATCATTGTGGTTTTGATGTGTAGGTAAGAACAGTTCTTGCTCAGCCCGTAGCAGCCATGTAAAACTTGCAACAACAAAGTAGAGGACGTCTAACTTGTTTTTGCAGGGCATGTTGTGATGTGATATGGTCAAGACATGATGCTATATTTATTGTATGAGATGATCATGTTTTGTAACAGAGTTATTGGCAACTGGCAGGAGCCATATGGTTGTCGCTTTATTGTATGCAATGTAATCGCCCTGTAATTGCTTTACTTTATCAGTAAGCGGTAGCGATAGTCGTAGAAGCAATAGTTGGCGAGACAACAACGATGCTACGATGGAGATCAAGGTTTCGCACCGGTGACGATGGTGATCATGACGGTGCTTTGGAGATGGAGATCACAAGCACAAGATGATGATGGCCATATTATATCACTTATATTGATTGCATGTGATGTTTATCCTTTATGCATCTTATTCTGCTTCGTTTGATGGTAGCATTATAATATGATCTCTCACTAAATTTCAAGGTAAAAGTGTTCTCCCTGAGTATGCACTGTTGCCAAAGTCCGTCGTGTCGAGACACCACGTGATGATCGGGTGTGATAAGCTCTACGTCCATCTACAACGGGTGCAAGCCAGTTTTGCACACGCAGAATACTCGTGTTAAACTAGACGAGCCTAGCATATGCAGATATGGCCTCGGAACACTGGAGACCAAAAGGTCAAGCGTGAATCATATAGTAGATATGATCAACACAGTGATGTTCACCATTGAAAACTACTCCATCTCACGTGATGATCGGACATGGTTTAGTTGATTTGGATCACGTGATCACTTAGATGATTAGAGGGATGTCTATCTAAGTGGGAGTTCTTAAGTAATATGATTAATTGAACTTTAGTTTATCATGAACTTAGTCCTGATAGTATTTTACAAATAATGTTGTAGATCAATAGCTCGCGTTTAGCTCCCTTGTTTTATTTTTGATATGTTCCTAGAGAAAAATAAGTTGAAAGATGCTAATAGCAATGATGCGGACTGGATCCATGATCTGAGGATTATCCTCATTGCTGCACAGAAATATTATGTCCTTGATGCACCGCTAGGTGACAGACCTATTGCAGGAGCAAATGCTGACGTTATGAACGTTTTGACAAAAGCTCGGTATGATGACTACTTGATAGTTTAGTGCACCATGCTTTACGACTTAGAACCGGGACTTCAAAAATGTTTTGAACGCCACGAAGCATATAAGATGTTCCAAGAGTTGAAATTGGAATTTCATACTCATGCCCGTGTCGAGAGGTATGAGACCTTTGACGGTACTTTGCCTACAAGATGGAGGAGAATTGCTCAGCTAGTGAGCATGTGCTCAGATTGTCTGGGTACTACAATTGCTTGAATCAAGTGGGAGTTAATCTTCCAGATAAGATAGTGATTGACAGAATTATCTAGTCACCATGACCAAGTTAGTAGAACTTCGTGATGAACTAAAATATGCAAGGGATAACGGAAACAATTCCCAAGCTGTTCGTGATGTTGAAATCAACGAAGGTAGAAATCAAGAAAAGCATCAAGTGTTGATGGTTAACAAGACCACTAGTTTCAAGAAAAGGGCAAAAAGAAGAAGGGGGACTTCAAGAAGAACAACAAACAAGTTGCTGCTCGGGAGAAGAAACCCAAGTCTGGACCTAAGCCTAAGACTGAGTGCTTCTACTGCAAACAGACTGGTCACTGGAAGCAAAACTGCCCCAAGTATTTGGCGGATAAGAAGGATGGCAAGGTGAACAAAGGTATATGTGATATACATGTTATTGATGTGTAACTTACCAGAGCTCGCAGTAGCACCTGGGTATTTGATATTGGTTCTGTTGCTAATATTTGCAACTTGAAACAGGGACTACGGATTAAGCGAAGACTGGCTAAGGACGAGGTGACGATGCGCGTGGGAAATGGTTCCAAAGTCAATGTGATCGCCGTCGGCACGCTACCTCTACATCTACCTTCGGGATTAGTTTTAGACCTAAATAATTGTTATTTGGTGCTAGCGGTAAGCATGAACGTTATATCTAGATCTTGTTTGACGTGAGACGGTTACTCATTTAGACATGAGAATAATGGTTGTTCTATTTATATGAGTAATATCTTTTATGGTCATGCACCTTTGAAGAGTGGTCTATTTTTGTTGAATCTCGATAGTAGTGATACACATATTCATAATGTTGAAGCCAAAAGATGCAGAGTCGATAATGATAGTGCAACTTATTTGTGGCACTGCCGTTTGGGTCATATTGGTATAAAGCGCATGAAGAAACTCCATACTGATGGACTTTTGGAATCACTTGATTATGAATCACTTGGTACTTGCGAACCATGCCTTATGTGCAAGATGACTAAAACACCGTTCTCCCGAACTATGGAGCGAGCAATAGATTTGTTGGAAATCATACATACTGATGTATGTGGTCCGATGAATATTGAGGCTCGCGGCGGGTATCGTTATTTTCTCACCTTCACAGATGATTTGAGCAGATATGGGTATATCTACTTGAAGAAACATAAGTCTGAAACATTTGAAAAGTTCAAAGAATTTCAGAGTGAAGTGGGAAATCATCGTAACAAGAAAATAAACTTTCTACGATCTGATTGCAGAGGCAAATATTTGAGTTACGAGTTTGGTCTTTAATTAAAACAATGTGAAATAGTTTCACAAACTCATGCCACCTGGAACACCACAGTGTAATGGTGTGTCCGAATGTCATAACCGTACTTTATATGATATAGTGCAATCTATGATGTCTCTTACCAATTTACCACTATCTTTTTGGGGTTATGCATTAGAGACAGCTACATTCACATTAAAAAGGGCACCCTCTAAATCCGTTGAGACGACACTGTATGAACTGTGGTTTAGCAAGAAACCTAAGCTGTCGTTTCTTAAAGTTTGGGGTTACGATGCTTATGTGAAAAAGTTTCATCTTGATAAGCTCAAACCCAAGTCGGAGAAGTGCATCTTCATAGGATACCCAAAAGTAACTGTTGGGTACACCTTCTATCACAGATCTGAAGGCAAGATATTTGTTGCTGAGAATGGATCCTTTCTAGAGAAGGAGTTTCTCTCGAAAGAAGTGAGTGGGAGGAAAGTAGAACTTGATGAGGTAACTGTACCTGCTCCCTTATTGGAAAGTATTTCATCACAGAAATCTGTTTATGTGACTCCTACACCAATTAGCAAGGAAGCTAATGATGATGATCATGTAACTTCAGATCAAGTTACTACCGAACCTCGTAGGTCAACCAGAGTAAGATCCGCACCAGAGTGGTACGGTAATCCTGTTTTGGAGGTCATGTTAATTGACCATGACGAACCTACGAACTATGAGGAAGCGATGATGAGCCCAGATTCCGCGAAATTCCTTGAGGCCGTGAAATCTGAGATGGGATCCATGTATGAGAACAAAGTGTGGACTTTGGTTGACTTGCCCGATGATCGGCAAGCCATAGAAAATAAATGGATCTTCAAGAGGAAGACAGACGCTGATAGTAGTGTTACTATCTACAAAGCTAGACTTGTCGAGGTTCAAGGTGTTGACTACGATGAGACTTTCTCACTCGTAGCGATGCTTAAGTCTGTCCGAATCATGTTAGCAAATTGCCACATTTTATGAAATCTGGCAAATGGATGTCAAAACTACATTCCTTAATGGATTTCTTAAAGAAGAGTTGTATATGATGCAACCATAAGGTTTTGTCGATCCTAAAGGTGCTAACAAAATGTGCAAGCTCCAGTGATCCATCTATGGACCGGTGCAAGCATCTCAGAGTTGGAATATACGCTTTGATGAGTTGATCAAAGCATATAGTTTTATACAGACTTGTGGTGAAGCCTGTATTTACAAGAAAGTGAGTGGGAGCACTACAACATTTCTGATAAATATATGTGAATGACATATTGTTGATCAGAAATAATGTAGAATTTTCTGGAAAGCATAAAGTAGTATTTGAAAGGAGTTTTTCAAATAAAGACCTCGGTGAAGCTACTTACATATTGAGCATCAAGATCTATAGAGATAGATCAAGACGCTTGATAAGGTTTTGAAATGAGTACATACCTTGACAAGATTTTGAAGTAGTTCAAAATGGAACAGTCAAAGAAAGAGTTCTTACCTGTGTTACAAGGTGTGAAATTGAGTAAGACTCAAAGCCCGACCACGGTAGAAGATAGAAAGAGAATGAAAGTCATTCCCTATGCCTCAGCCATAGTTTTTATAAAGTATGCCATGCTGTGTACCAGATCTATTGTATACCCTACACTGAGTTTAGCAACGAAGTACAATAGTGATCTAGGAGTAGATCACTAGACATCGGTCAAAATTATCCTTAGTGGAATAAGGATATGTTTCTCGATTATGGAGGTGACAAAAGGTTTGTCGTAAAGGGTCACATCGATGCAAATTTTGACACTGATCCAGATGACTCTAAGTCTCAATCTGGATACATTTTGAAAGTGGGAGCAATTAGCTAGAGTAGCTCCGTGCAGAGCATTGTTGACATAGAAATTTGCAAAATACATACGGATCTGAATGTGGCAGACCCGTAGACTAAACTTCTCTCACAAGCAAAACATGATCACACCTTAGTACTCTTTGGGTGTTAATCACATAGCGATGTGAACTAGATTATTGACTCTAGTAAACCCTTTGGGTGTTGGTCACATGACGATGTGAACTATGGGTGTTAATCACATGGTGATGTGAACTATTGGTGTTAAATCACATGGCGATGTGAACTAGATTATTGACTCTAGTGCAAGTGGGAGACTGAAGGAAATATGCCCTAGAGGCAATAATAAAGTTATTATTTATTTCCTTATTTCATGATAAATGTTTATTATTCATGCTAGAATTGTATTAACCGGAAACATAATACATGTGTGAATACATAGACAAACAAAGTGTCACTAGTATGCCTCTACTTGACTAGCTCGTTGATCAAAGATGGTTATGTTTCCTAACCATAGACATGAGTTGTCATTTGATTAACGGGGTCACATCATTAGGAGAATGATGTGATTGACTTGACCCATTTCGTTAGCTTAGCACTTGATCGTTTAGTGTTTGGTCTCCAGAAGGGTTCCGGAATTCACCGAAAGGGGTTCCGGATGTTTCCCGAAATGTTTGGGTACGAGAACACTTTATTTGGGCCAAAGGGGAAAACCCACAAGGTTTTTGGAAAGTGCAAAAGGAAGTTTTGTAGAGTCCAGGGGCCAGACGCCGGGAACCCTGGCGTCTGGCCCTGGAGTCCGAGAAGGACTCTTGCCTTTCGGGTGAAACTAACTTTGTGGAGGCTTTTACTCCAAGTTTCGACCCCAAGGCTCAACATATAAATAGAGGGGTAGGGCTAGCACCCAAAACACATCAAGAAACACCAAGCTGTGTGCCGGCTACCCCGTCCACTCTAGTTTATCCTCTGTCATAGTATTCGTCGTGCTTAGGCGAAGCCCTGCGGAGATTGTTCTTCACCAACACCATCACCACGCCGTCGTGCTGCCGGAACTCATCTACTACTTCGCCCCTCTTGATGGATCGAGAAGGCGAGGATATCATCGAGCTGAACGTGTGCTGAACACGAAGGTGCCGTATGTTCGGTACTTGATCGGGACGGATCATGAAGGTGTACGACTACATCAACCGCGTTGATAAACGCTTCTGCTTACGGTCTACGAGGGT
Organism: Triticum dicoccoides; assembly: GCF_002162155.2. Classification (NCBI taxonomy): domain Eukaryota; kingdom Viridiplantae; phylum Streptophyta; class Magnoliopsida; order Poales; family Poaceae; genus Triticum; species Triticum dicoccoides. The sequence continues at coordinate 113,043,693 of NC_041382.1, forward strand.
ACGTAGACAACACTCTCCCCTCTCGTTGCTATGCATCACCATGATCCCGTGTGTGCTTCGGAATTTTTTTGAAACTACTACGTTCCCCAACAGGCGGTATATGGTGCCGCGCAGCCAGAACTCAAGCCAGATTTTTTGGCCGATCTTGTCCACATCTGTGGTAGCGAACAGCTCCCTATCCTCATTGGGGGTGATTTCAACATTATTCGAAGGAAGGAGAAAAAGAATAATGAGAATTTTGACGGCAGATGGCCGTTTATGTTCAATACTATAATCAAAAGCTTGGATCTTAGAGAGATCGAGCTCTCTGGTAGGAAATTCACTTGGGCCAATTCGCTACCTAATCTGACTTTTGAGAAGCTGGACCGTGTCCTTGCTAACGTCGAATGGGAACACCCCCTCGCAACAGTCTAGGCGTTATCACGCGCAATTTTGGACCACACCCCGTTACTTGTTGACTCTGGCGATCCTACCCATGTGGGAAATAAGGACACCTTTCCTTTTGAATTATCGTGGTTTGATAGAGAAGGGTTCCTTGATTTGATTGCTAGAGAATGGGCAAAAAATTCAGGAGGAAGGTCTCCTGTTGAAAGGTGGCAGAATAAGATTAGGCATCTACGAAGACTCCTTCATGGATGGGCTAAACATACGCATGGGATTTATAAGGCTGAGAAGGAAATGCTCCTTTTTCTTATTCAATCCCTAGATTTAAAAGACGAGTCCGCTATCTTAGATACTAGAGAGCTGGAAACTAAGGTGGAGGCGGAATTGAGACTGAAAGAACTTCTTCGGGAGGAGGAATTGAAGTGGGTATTGCGAGCTAAGGTTTGCAAAATCGTCCAAGGGGATGATAACACTCAGTTCTTCCATATGATTGCAAATGGAAAACACCGCAAGAAGAGGATATTTCAGCTAGAGCGGGATGAGGGGACGATTTTAGGACAAGAAAATCTTAAAGTGTATATAACCAATTACTATAAGCAGCTGTTTGGGCCTCCGGAGGATAACTTTGTGTCCTTAGATGAGTCCAAGGTTGAGGATGCCCCTCAACTTGCGTCAGACGAGAATGAGATTTTGACTGCCCCATTTACGGAGAAAGAGGTGTTTGAGGCCATTTCACAAATGAAAAACAATAAGGGTCGAGGGCCGGATGGTTTTCCGGTGGATTTTTATAAAAAATGCTGGCATATTATCAAAGGGGATTTGCTTCCGATGTTTCATGATCTATTCTCTGGACAGCTTCAGTTGTTTCAACTTAATTTTGGAACGATAACTCTACTCCCTAAGAAAACAAAGGCCGTTCGTATTGAGCAGTTCAGGCCTATCTGTCTTCTTAATGTCAGTTTCAAAATTTTCACCAAGGTTGGGACTAATAGGCTTACGAAAATTGCGCACTCTGTGGTGCAGCCGTCCCAAATCGCTTTCATGCCGGACAGAAACATTCTAGAAGGGGTTGTCGTCCTGCATGAAATGCTCCATGAAATCCACACGAAAAAACTGGACGGAGTTGTTTTCAAAGTGGACTTTGAGAAGGCATACGATAAGGTCAAATGGCCCTTCCTTCAACAGGCTTTGCGTATGAAAGGTTTTGATCAGGCCCGGAGACACCAGGTAGACTCTTTCACGCAAAAAGGGAGTGTTGGGATTAAAGTGAATGATGATATAGGTCACTATTTCCAAACACACAAAGGGCTGAGGCAAGGAGATCCGATGTCACCTATCCTCTTCAACATATTGGTCGATATGTTGACAATTCTCATAGGAAGGGCTAAGGATGCGGGTCAAGTAGGTGGCCCCGTCCCGCACTTAGTTGATGGAGGTGTATCCATTCTATAGTATGCCGACGATACTATCATCTTCATGGAGCATGATTTAGCAAAAGCGTGAAACATGAAGCTAGTGTTATGCTTATTCGAACAATTGACCGGGTTAAAGATTAATTTCCATAAGAGTGACTGTTCTGTTTCGGGAGAGCTAATGATGACCAAGATGCGTACAAACAATTGTTCAGATGTGAATTGGGGGCTTTACCTTTCACATATCTAGGTATACCAATTCACCATCGTAAGCTGACCAACAGAGAATAGAAGTGCATTGAGGACTGTTTTGAGAAGAAATTGAGTTGCTGGAAAGGCAAGCTGATGTCATACGAAGGACGACTAATTCTTATTAATTCGGTCCTCACGAGTATGGCCATGTTTCTTCTCTCCTTTTTTGAGGTACCGGTTGGAGTCCGGAAGAGGTTAGACTTTTATCGATCACGCTTCTTCTGGCAGAGTGATGAACTGAAGCGAAAATATAGACTTGCTAAATGGGATATCATTTGTCGGCGGAAAGACCAAGGGGGTCTAGGTATTGAGAATCTGGAAGTGAAGACCAGATGTCTCCTTAGCAAGTGGTTGTTTAAGCTTTCTATCGAGACGGAGGCCACATGGGCTCAGATTTTGCGAAACAAATACCTCCACTCTAGAACCCTGGCCCAGGTGACAGTGAGGCCGACTGATTTGTCTTTTTGAAAAGGACTGGTGATAGTTAAGCCACTCTTTTTCAATAGGACAAGGTTCATAGTTGGAAACGGTACTGCTACGAGGTTCTGGGAGGATACATGGCTGGGGGAGACGCCCCTCGCACTCCAATATCCTTCTTTGTATAACATTGTTCAGCGTAAAGACGCTTATGTTGCAACAGTACTTCAATCCACTCCACTCAATATTCAGTTTCGGAGGACGCTAGTGGGAAACCGTTGGGAAGCCTGGCTCAATCTTGTGAGAAGATTGATGGACATTCAGTTGCCGCAATAACCCGATAAATTATACTGGAAACTAACTAAGAATGGAGAGTTCTCGGTTAAATCCATGTATTTGGATATGATTAACTCTAGCGTGATTCCTAGATCGAAACATGTTTGGAAAGTTAAAGTACCTTTGAAAATCAAAGTGTTTATGTGCTTTGTGCATAAACAAGTTATTTTAACAAAGGATAATTTGGTAAAACACAATTGGACAGGATCTACAAGATGTAGTTTTTGTGACCAACATGAATCAATCAAACACCTCTTTCTTGATTGTCCTCTGGCAAAAATTATGTGGCGGTCGGTTCACATAACTTTCAACATTACTCCACCGACTTCTATCAACACGTTATTTGGGACGTGGCTTGATGGGATAGATACTGCTACAGCGAGACACATTCGTGTGGGAGTATGTGCTTTATTGTGGGCAGTCTGGAACTGCAGAAATGATTTGGTCTTTAACAGAACAACAAACATTCATTTTTTGCAGGTTATCTTCAGAGCCACCGCGTTGATCCGTATGTGGTCGCTACTCACTCCGATGGAGGCCAGGGAGCGTTTGGTTACTGGGTCTACCCAATGGGAGATGGTAGCACGGGATATTTTCAACCGGTTTGGATGGCGGTCATGTAATAGGATAGGCATGTAGTGCTCCTACCTTTTGCCAGCCGGTTGTGGCCTTTCTTTTACTGCTTACACTACAAGAAATATGTCAACTTGTGACCACCACTATTGGTCACTGAAAGGTCATGGTTTTTCATTTGCGACCTTTTTGTGACCAAAAACAGAAGGTCAAAAGCTGGTGGTCATAAACTGACTATAGCGACCTTTCTTCTGGAATGGTCGAAGACGTTTATGACCAAAATACGTCTACTGTGGTGTTTTGGTCACTAGCAACCTCCCCAAGCCACGTAGGCATCCAGCGTGGCAAGCTGATGTGGCACAAGATTCAGCCCGATCCGATTCAGCGTTTTACATGGGCCGAGCCCAACAATTTGGCCTTTTTATATATTTTTCTGTCATTTTTTTATCAGCTTCATGGGCCAGGCCCAACAATTCAGCCTTGTTAGTTTTTGAGGCCCTCGAGCTTTTTGCAGTCCATTTCTTTTTTCTGTAAGACTTTTCATTTCATTTTTGAAATTGTTCGATGCTTGTTGGTATGTGGCCTATTTCAGCCCAATTATTTTTCCAGTTTGGCCCAAGCAGACTTTAGCCCAATCACACACATACATCCAACATTATTTCATTCAAATTAGGAAAACTCCCAGGTTTACATAACACAAAAATAAAATATCTCCCGGGTTTAAATAACACAAAAAATCATCTCAGGAATACATTTCCTTACACAGGAATATACAATAAGAAAATGATGGCACATCTGCTACTATCATAATAGCATAATGTACTTTTTTTAACGGAACAGTACAATGGATTTCATTGCTCTCTCTTATGCGACATGCTCCAGCTGCCACAACTTTCCATCCTACAATGAGAGAGATATAACATTAGTGGAGCAAACTGTTGTCCAGACACATTAGTTTTATGAGAAAGCTGATCCATGAAGCAAGACCAGAACACATTCTGCGCAACTTTTGATAACACAATTTGGATTAAACAACAGATTATGCTTAGCTAACTTAGAAACAAGTACTGCCTATGATGCATGTCTATCTATGTGCATTGCATTTTACTTTGTTCAAAAGTAGAAGCTACATGTCCATTTTTTCAGGTTTGAAGCTGTAAATTACTAAATTTTGCCACACTAGAATGTTATCCAGAAAGAATGATACGAGGCAGGCGGCGTCCATTATCGACGATCTCGCCGAGGTGCATGGAGATGGAGTTGAGCTGGGCCAGAGATCTTCCAGGCATATGTTGTTCACCTGATCACCACCTCCCTACATGCCACACACACACTGCAAGTTATATTACATACAGACAGATTGTGTTTCTAATGCCTAGCCGCCACAGGCCGTTGTTAGTCAGCAACTAACACAACATAATTAACAGCCAACTAAAGCTTAATACAAGATATTTTCATAGTTGGCATGCATCAATACAGGAATCTACAATGTTGGATAAGGTGATAAAGAAAAACAGAAATAGTGGAGTTGGAAACATATGCAGCATAATGACTATACAGCAGTGGGTATGCAGAAATAGTGGGTATGTAGCTGGTTCATCAGCTCGTCATATACTTGTACAAAACAAATATGGATACAACTATACAGCAGTTGGGGGCACATACTTGTATGAAATCAAACAGTAGCATTTTAACAACAATGATTACCATTTAAAATGAGATGTCATAGGTTCTGGCTCAAGGTTTGTAACATGTCAGGTTGATGCATTAATCTAGCATAAGCACATTAGAAACCAAACTTATAATGCAGATTATACAATACAACCTAACACGATATGGAACAAACTACAACCTAGGAAAATCAAAGCCATAACATTGTCCAATCTGTCTATCTTATTGCTACTACCACATCAGGAATAAAGCAGATCAACATATCAATATTGTTATCTACAAACACAATTACACATCCTTGCAAAACTGAAGCTAATTTCGATCACGTAGTTGCCGCCATGGGCAAAGCTCTGTAGCAGGCTCGCCTGGCCACTCAGACAATATCCTCGATCTGCAAGGGCAAGAACAAGAGTAAAATTTGGTCACATTAATAAGATGATGATATAAAAAAATGATCGACGGATGGTGAAATGTACACAAGACAGCATGTTTTATTGCTTCCTTCTGATTGCTCACACAAATAACATCCCGGTCCTATGTTTGCAGTACAGAAAGCCACAAATAATTTGGTGGCAGACAGAATATTTATGCTTCCCTTTTTAATGGAGCCCCAGACCAAATACACCCTCGTCAATAATGCAAGTCCGGAGATGCAATGCAACATTGGAGAGGGAGGGAGGAGCTCGATCATCAATATTGTAGCAACAATAATACCCTCGGCATTCTACCATATGGATTGCAGAAGTTGACACACAATTATTTCCAAATTACACTATCATCAATATTTGTCTAATGCAAGAATTAACCATCTATTTGGTACTACATGTCTGAAGTATTTGAAAAAATAAATCCATCAGCACCACGAACTTGCAGAGTAACAAAAGGCCCTGAAAAATTATCTGAAAGGCCGTCAGGCCCACGACAGGCAAATTATTGTGTAGTACAGGCGACATCAACACCAACTGGAACTCACTTGAGGCGCACATGGCATCTAGCACCAATTTACAGCGAGCACGTACCTTTGCGGGAAGCTCCCTAGTAGCCGCGAGCAGAAGGAGAAGGCTTGGTGCCTAGGCGTGGTCGTAGTCGTAGGCGTCCCTGCCACCGCAAGCCCCTTCGCCGCCTGCTCGCCCTCCTGTAGGCGCCGACACCACCAGCTCATTCACCGCTGGGAGGCAGAACGCAGCCGACTGCCCGGACCCCGCCCACGTGGACGCCATCTGACCCCACATCAGCGACGGGTGGCGCGGCAGCTGAGGAAGCAGGTGGTACCCGTCTTGCGCCACGCTCGCCTCCTCGAACCCATCGGCTGCCGTGGGCCGGCTCGCCTCCACCGGAATGCCATGCTTGTGCAGCCCGCGTCCTCGGTCCTGGATGTCAACTCCCGTGGATGCATCGCGGACCATGCTGACCGCTGGCGCCGGCTTCGGGTCGCCACCGTGGGGCGAAGGAGTGGCGCTGACGGAGAGAGAGCAGCCGGAGCGACACCAAGCAGTCCGCTCTCCGGCCGCCGGGTCACCACCCCACGATCTGGAGCACAGCATCTCTGCTGCTACCCTAAACCCTGGAACTCTCTGTGGGTGGTGTAACACCCTCGATGTGACTATATCTCCCATGTGTCGAGGCACGACTTAGAGGCATAATCACATTGAAGGCATATGTCGCAAGTGAGGTAATCTTCACACAACCCATGTAATATAATAAGGGAAAGAGATTACATAGTTGGCTTACAATCGCCACTTCACACAATTACATAAATAAAGCAATTACAACAACCAAATACAATCAGGGCCCGACTATGGAGCCAAAATAAAAGAAGAACCCCAAATGCGACAAAGGTCCCCGATCGACCCCAACTGGGCTCCACTACTGATCAACTAGAACGAAACACCACAAAGGACAAGATCTTCATCGAGCTCCTCCTGAGCTTGGTTGCGTCAACTGCACGGTCTCATCGGCACCTGCAAGCTGGTTTTGGAAGTATCTGTGAGCCACGGGGACTCAGCAATCTCGCACCCTCGCGATCAAGACTATTTAAGCTTATGAGTAAGGTAAAGGTATGAAGTGGAGCTGCAGCAAGCTACTAGCATATATGGTGGCTAACATGCGCAAAAGAGAGCGAGAAGAGAAAGCAAAGCACGTTCGAGAATCTATGATCAAGAAGTGATCCTAGAACAACCTACGTCAAGCATAACTCCAACAACCGTGTTCACTTCCTGGACCCCGCCGAAAAGAGACCATCACGGTTACACACGCGGTTGATTCATTTTAATTAAGGTCGACTTTAGGTTTTCTACAACCGGACGTTAACAAATTCCCATCTGCCCATAACCGCGGGCACGGCTTTCGAAAGTTCAAATCCCTGCAGGGTGTTCCAACTTAGCCCATCACAAGCTCTCACGGTCAACGAAGGAATAGACCTCCACCCGAGACGTTTCGATCAGACTCGGTATCCCGGTACAACAAGACATTTTGACAGGGTAAAACTAAACCAGCAACACCGCCCGATGTGCCGACATCCTGATAGGAGCTGCACATATCTCGTTCTCAGGGCAACATCGGATAAGCAATCCGTACAACTAAAACCAGCCCTCAAGTTTCCTCGAGGTGGCGCTGCAAGGGGCTCTAGTTTGGACCAACGCTTAGACAAGCACTGGCCCGGGGGGGTTAAAATAAAGATGACCCTCGGGATGCGCGTCTCCCAAGGGAGAAAGGCTAGGTGGCAAATGGTAAAACCAATGTTGGGCATTGCTGGAAAAGCTTTACTTAAGGCGAACTGTCAAGGGGTTCCCATAATAGCCCAACCGCGTGAGGAACGCAAAATCCGGGAACATAACACCGATATGACGGAAACTAGGGCGGCAAGAGTGGAACAAAACACCAGGCATAAGGCCGAGCCTTCCACCCTTTACCAAGTATATAGATGCATTTAATAAATAAGATATATTGTGATATCCCAACAAGTAAACATGCTCCAAAAAAAAGGAAACAACATCTCCATGTTCCAACAAAGAACAAACTTCAATCTTCACCTGCAACTAACAACGCTATAAGAGGGGCTGAGCAAAGCGGTAACATAGCCAATCAACGGTTTGCTAGGACATGGTGGGTTAGAGGTTTGACATGGCAATTGGGAGGCTGACAAGAAAATGGTAGGCATCGAAGCATTGGCATGGCAAAGAGCGAGCAAACTAGCATAGCAAAGATAGTAGTGATTTCAAGGGTATGATCATCTTGCCTGAAATCCCGCAAGGAAGAAGAACGAGTCCATAAAGAAGATAAATGGACGTAGACGAACGGGTCCTCACAAACGCGACGTTATCGGAATCAACCCGAAGAAACAACACCGGAAAGAAGCAAACAATCATGGTAAACAACCACCACATAAACATGGCATGATGCACAATCAAGTATGATGCATGTCCGGTTTAATGAAGCATGGCATGGCAATATGCACCAAACAATACTACAAATTAAGTGGAGCTCAATATGCAACGAGTTGCATATTGACGGAGCACCACATCAATTATTTAGTTCGATCTCGTTTATGTACCCAACAACATTAAATGTTGTTAAACATGGCAAGAGAGTGAAGCAAAGCAAAACTACCTATCTAGTCAAGGTTAAATGAGGCCGGAAACAACGAACAAAAATTCTGGAAACTCCTCATGAGCATAAATTAGGTTTGGTACTGTTCTGCCCTAAACATTATTTTAGAGTTGTTAAACATGCAAGATGAGTGCTCCAAGTTAAACTAGACATTTTTCTACCCCATTTACATATAAAGATTATTTAAATCGGAGCTACAGTTATTTAGTTATGAATTAAAGCATTTTAACATGGCATAGGAGCAAAAATTAAACAAACAGCATTTTAAACATTTCAAACATAGATGAAAGTTGGATATTATTAATCTACACAAAATTCTGAGCAAGTTTCATATATAAAACATTTTAAACCGATGCACGGTTAGTGAGTTATTAGATGCATGAACTAGGAGGACTATTCTGCAAAACTGGCAACCCTGGATAAATGGGAAAAATCGCTCCGCAGAAAAAACATGAATCGGGCCGAATCTGGGCAAGCCCAACAGCAGAAGGAAAAAAAATGGGGCGATGGGTGCTCTCTCACCATGGGCTCCGGCCCGGCTGGAGGGGAAGCAGGCCGAGGCGGGGGCGGCGCGCTGGGCCGGATGGAGCTGGCCTGGGAGGCCAAGGCGGCGCTAGGCCTTGGCGCCTGCGACTGGAGAGGAGGACTGGCGCTGGCTGCGGGAAGCTGGGCCACCGATGCTGGGCCTGGGAGCTTCGGCCCATGCGGGGAGGAGGCGGAGGCGCTCGTCTCCCTCGATCCCGATGGGATCCCAGGAGGCAAGGGCGGCGGGGCCCGATGGCGATGACGGCGAGGGACGGCGGAGACCTGCCAGTTTCGGGCGCGGGGAGCGGAGGCCGAGGCTGCGGGACCTGTTCCCGAGGTCAGCGGGGCTCGGCGACGATGGTCGGCGCCGGCGACGAGGATCTAGGAGGCGGCGGCGCAGTGCTCCGGCGTGGGCGGCGCTGTGAAGCAGGCGCGGGGAGCGGAGATCCGGGCCCAGGGAGGGCCGGATCTGGGCTCCTCCGGGTGGCGCGGTGGAGGGAGCCGGCGATGCCATGTGGCGCGTCAGGAGTGGCTGGGGCGGCTGGATCTGGTGACGTGTCGCGACCCTATTGGGCGGAGTGAGGTGGCGGAGGCAGCGGACATGTCCGGCGCGGGAAGAAACGTCTGGCGGCGCGGAGGGAGTTGGATCTAGGGTTTCATCCGCGAATTGATCCGAAATTTCGGGGAGGAGTGCTCTTTTATAGGTAGAGGGAGCTAGGAGAGTCCAAATGAGGTGCGGTTTTCGGCCACGCGATCATGATCGAACGACCGAGATGATGGAGCAGAGTTAGGTGGGTTTTTGGGCCAAAATGGAAGGGTGTTGGGCTGCAACACATACGAGGCCTCCTCGGTCCCTCGGTTAACCGTTGGAGTATCAAACGAAGTCCAAATGGTACGAAACTTGACAGGCGGTCTACCGGTAGTAAACCAAGGCCGCTTGGCAAGTCTCGGTCCAATCCGGAAATGTTTAATCCCCACACATGAAAGAAAGGTAGAAATGACCACCGGAGGAGAACGAAGCACCGGAATGCAAAACGGACAACGGGGAAAAATGCTCGGATGCATGAGACGAACACGTATGCAAAAGAAATGTGCATGATGACATGATATGCAAAGCATGACACGCAAGCAATGACAAGGCAACAACAGCGAATAACTGAACGACACCTGGCACACCGGTCTCGGGGCGTCACAGGTGGTTAGTTGGCTCGGAGTGGATAAGGTTAGGGGAGAACGGGAGGGAGGGAGGAGCTCGATCTCGGCTATGGTGAGGGTCGTCGATGGTGGGCGGCGGCGGATCGAGATCTGAGGGAGGGAGCGGGTGACTTGGAGATGGGGATCTGGGATCGAGGGGCGCGGGAGAGGGTGGAGCAGCGGCGCTTGGGGGTGGGGGTCGAGCTCCGCCGGAGGGAGGTGCCGACGCGCGCAGGAATGGAGATGGAGGCCGGGGGCTCTGACTTGGATTGGATCTGGGCGGCGGCGGCGATTGGGAGAAGGGGGCTAGGGTTTCGTGGGTGGACGAGGATGAGAGGGATACGAGGTGATTCGGGAGGGGGTGAGAGCGACAAGGGGGTGTGGGCTGCCATTGGATCCGGGCGCATCCGACGGTGCTTAAGCCATGATCCGCGTGAGCTGATTTTGGACCAATCAGAACAAAGTATTCCCTTTGATGATGTTAAGACCATTTAAATTGGTCATAATCGATTGAAAATAAGATTTTGAATCATGTCTGTTATTTGACTACCTAAGAAATTTATAAAAATATGGAAATAAAAAACCTTCGCATTGTGTCACCAAGTGTGAACTACTTTTCAGTAAAAATAACAAACTTTGAATATTGTTAATATCATTAAAAAGTGTTCTAAGATATGAGTTTTTTGTAAGAGAATCATTTTTCGAGTGTCCAAAATGATATTTTTATAAAGAACCTAGCAAATATTTGTTGCAAATTTGGAGCACATCAATTTTATAATTCACAATCATAGCACATGTGGAGCACATCAAATACTTTTTCAAGCTTATGTAGTTGTGTTTTTCTATTTGTTTCTCTTGTGTTTTTTACACAAGGGTGCATTTTGGAATGGCATAGTTCGTTCAGATTATCCCATATTGTGCACAAGGGTGCATATTGGAATGACAAACAATGTTGTCTAAGGAAGTTTTCATTTTCTTTGGACGAAAAATAGATTTTCCATTTTTCGAGTGCCCAAAAGGAGGTTTTTTTGTGAAGGACCTCCCAAATAATTGTTGCAAAATTGGACCAAATCATTTTTATAAAATACTAGGCCATATTTATTGCACAATTGACCAAATGGTTGGGTGTAAAAAGTTTTGATCCACCTCTCGTGAAAAAGGCAAATTTCCGCCGATTCAGCTCGAAGCGGGTCAAATTTGAACTGTAGCTGCCTTGTAGTTTGCTATTTATTTTTCCAAAAATCATTTCTAGGTACAAAAGTATCTATTTAATAAGAGAAACACTAAAAAAATCCAAGATTCAACCACTAGCTAGGAACGGTCATTCCCGCCGTTTTGACCGCATTTTGAAACGGGCATAAAAATTCAAAAAAAATCAAAAAATGGAAAACCTTCGCATTGTGTCGTTATATGTGGCCAAGTTACCAGCAAAAATTATAAACTTGTAATACGAATATTATTTTTAAAAAATGTTCTCATAAACGAGCTATCAAGTGTGAAGATGCATGGCTTTCAACCCAAATGCTCAATCTTATGGCCAGATTCATGGCATAGTCTGTTCAAATGATCTCATATTGTGCATAAGGGTGCATCTTGGAATTCCAAACAATGTTTCCTAAGGGAGTTTTCATTTTCTTTGCACGGAAAAATCATTTTCCATTTTCCAAGTGCCCCAAATGAGGTTTTTTTGTGAAGGACCTACCAAATATTTATTGCAAAATTGGACCAAATCAATTTTATAAAATACTAGACCATATTTAATGCACAATTGACAAAATGGTTGGGTGTCAAAAGTTTTTATCCACCTCTGGTGAAAAAGACACATTTCCGCCGATTTAGTTGGAAGCGGGTCAAATTTGAACTGTGGCCGCCTCATAGTTTGCTCTTTATTTTTTCCAAAAATCATTTCTAGGCACATAAGTAACTATTTAATCAGAGAAATACCAAAAAAATTCCAAGATTCAACCACTAGCTAGGAACGGTCATTCCCGCCGTTTTGACCGCATTTTGAAACATGCATAAAAAATTCAAAAAAATCAAAAAATTGCAACACCTTCGCATTGTGTCATTATATGTGGCCAAGTTACCAGGAAAAATAATAAACTTGAAATACGGCAATTATTTTAAAAAAGTGTTCTCAGAAACGAGCTATCATGTGTGGAGAAGAATGCCTTTCAAGCCAGATGATCAATCTTATGGCCACATTCATGGCATAGTTTGTTCAAATGATCTCATATTGTGCACAAGGGTGCATATTGGAATGGCAAACAATGTTGCCTAAGGGAGTTTTCATTTTCTTTGCACGGAAAATTCGTATTCCATTTTTCGAGTGCCCGAAATGAGTTTATTTTGTGAAGGACCTACAATATATTTATTGCAAAATTGGACCAAATCAATTTTCTAAAATACTAGGCCATATTTAATGCACAATTGACCAAATGGTTGGGTTTCAAAAGTTTTTATACACCTCTGGTGAAAAAGACAAATTTCCGTCGATTTAGTTGGAAGCGGGTCAAATTTCAACTGTGGCTGCCTCATAGTTTGCTCTTTATTTTTTCCAAAAATCATTTCTAGGTACATAAGTGTCTATTTAATCAGAGAAACACCAAAAAAATTCCAAGATTCAACAACTAGCTAGGAACGGTCATTCCCGCTGTTTTGACCGCATTTTGAAACGGGCATAAAAAATTCAAAAAAAATCAAAAAATTGAAAAACCTTCACATTGTATCATTATATGTGGCCAAGTTACCAGGAAAAATAATAAACTTGAATTATGGCGATTATTTTAAAAAAGTGTTCTCGAAACGAGCTATCATGTGTGGAGATCAATGCCTTTCAAGCCAGATGATCAATCTTATGGCCACATTCATGGCATAGTTTGTTCAAATGATCTCATATTGTGCACAAGGGTGCATATTGGAATGGCACACAATGTTGCCTAAGGGAGTTTTCATTTTCTTTGCATGGAAAATTCGTTTTCCATTTTTCGAGTGCCTGAAATGAGTTTATTTTGTGAAGGACCTACAATATATTTATTGCAAAATTGGACCAAATTAATTTTCTAAAATACTAGGCCATATTTAATGCACAATTGACCAAATTTTTGGGTTTCAAAAGCTTTTATACACCTCTGGTGAAAAAGAGAAATTTCCGCCGATTCAGCTGGAAGCGGGTCAAATTTGAACTGTGGCTGCCTCATAGTTTGCTCTTTATTTTTTCCAAAAATCATTTCTAGGTACATAAGTATCTATTTAATCAGAGAAACACCAAAAAAATTCCAAGATTCAACCACTAGCTAGGAACGGTCATTCCCGCTGTTTTGACCGTATTTTGAAACGGGCATAAAAAATTAAAAAAATTTAAAAAATTGCAAAACCTTCGCATTGTGCCATAATATGTGGCCAAGTTACGAGGAAAAATAATAAACTTGAAATACGGCAATTATTTTAAAAAAGTGTTCTCAGAAATGAGCTATCATGCATGAAGATTCAGGGCTTTCAAGCCAAATGATCAATCTTATGGCCACATTCATGGCATAGTTTGTTCAAATGATCTCATATTTGTGCACAAGGGTGCATCTTGGAATTATAAACAATTTTTCCTAAGGGAGTTTTCATTTTCTTTGCACGGAAAATACATTTTCCATTTTCCGAGTGCCCGAAATGAGTTTTTTTTGTGAAGGACCTACCATATATTTGTTGCAAAATTGGACCAAATCAATTTTCTAAAATACTAGGACATATTTAATGCATAATTGACAAAATGGTTGGGTGTCAAAAGTTTTGATCCACCTCTGGTGAAAAAGACAAATTCCCACCGATTCAGTAGGAAGCGGGTCAAATTTGAACTGCAGCTGCCTCATAGTTTACTATTTATTTTTTCCAAAAATCATTTATAGTTACATAAGTACCTATTTAATCATAAATACATGGTTTGGTGGCGATACGTCGAGGTTTGGGCGGTGGCCGAGGCCCCCAACTCTAGAGCGCGTAAACTCGCATGCCCGCCGCGTGGTCACCGCGTGACCGTGGCGTTGCCATGTGTTCTGGGCAGCCTAGGCATGTCTAGTGGGTTGGGCAGTCCCCAGGTAGGTACTAGGAAGAAAATTACAACATAAGATTCTCACGAGGAGACTGATTGATGCTCAAACATGAATTAGCAGCCAAGTGTTTGATTAGCGGTACATGAAATGTACATGGCTAATGGGCGTGAGTTTTGGTTGAGGATGATCAGTTACTAAGAAGACCGTCTTCACAAATTTTCAGCTCAAAAGGAGGAGCCTAGGTGGTACTTGCTTTGCAAACTACCACACTAGACATAAATACGAATGTTGAAGCTCGGCTCAAAATAATGAATGGATTGATCTGGCATTTGGTGGAGGATGGTTATTTGGGCATAGGAAAGCACTGTAGAAAATGGATACTATTTGGACATGCCAAAGTGGTACTTCCTTCACAAACTGTTGTTCTGAACAAAATAGGAAAATCAATATTTTTGAATTATTTTTAAACTAGGCAAGGAAGGTTTTTTTACATATTTGACGAAGATATGACCCAAAGAATTTATAAGATTTTTATGGGAATTTTAGGAATGACAGAAATATAGGTTGCTTCACAACCTAGGGCAAAAACTGCCACATGGACATGACACATAGGCAAAACTGATGAGGTGGCGCCTAGTCATAGCAACCCACCACAATTTACAAGGTTATGACCATCTATATTGGTCATGATCAGCTAGAAATAAGGCAGCAGACCAGTGCTATCAGCTTTATGACCATTTCATGTAAGGAAATTACGACCTTTCTGACCAAAGTGGTCGTTATAGTTTAGGGTTTGGAGCCCCCCGAATAGCTTTTGACCAATTGGTCTAAAATGGTCATAAATTTATGACCAATTCTTCGATGGTCACTGACAGAAGGTCATAAGTTGACATATTTCTTGTAGTGTTAGCTCTTCGTGGGCCTTTTTTGCATTTCTTTGTTACAGACTTGGAGACTTTTGTTGGACCTTTTGCTTATTAATAATATTGGCCGTATGCATCGTTTCGATGCAGAGGCTGGGGTGATCCCCCCTTTTCAAAAAAAGCACACCCGGCCTCTCTGAACTTGTGAATGGTGGTCGCTGCGCTAGATCGAGGTCGAGGTGTACAACGGCGACAAGCTGGCGATCAAGGCCGTGAACCTGGCGGGCGCAGTACAACGTGACACTGCACTGGCATGGCCTCCGCCAGCTGCGCAACGGCACTGACACGACCTCTCTTCTATATCTACGGCCATGGCAGCGTTGTTCTCCTCTCTTACGTGAGAATATATATGTTGGAAATATGCCCTAGAGGCAATAATAAAAGGATTATTATTATATTTCCTTGTTCATGATAATTGTCTTTTATTCATGCTATAATTGTGTTATCCGGAAATCGTAATACATGTGTGAATAATAGACACCAACATGTCCCTAGTAAGCCTCTAGTTGACTAGCTCGTTGATCAATAGATAGTCATGGTTTCCTGACTATGGGCATTGGATGTCATTGATAACGAGATCACATCATTAGGAGATTGATGTGATGGACAAGACCAAATCCTAAACATAGCACAAGATCGTATAGTTCGTTTGCTAGAGTTTTCCAATGTCAAGTATCCTTTCCTTAGACCATGAGATCATGTAACTCCCGGATACCGTAGGAGTGCTTTGGGTATACCAAATGTCACAACGTAACTGGGTGACTATAAAGGTATACTACGGGTATCTCCGAAAGTGTCTGTTGGGTTGACGGATCAAGACTGGGATTTGTCACTCCGTATGACGGAGAGGTATCACTGGGCCCACTCGGTAATGCATCATCATAATGAGCTCAAAGTGACCAAGTGTCTGGTCACGGGATCATGCATTACGTATGAGTAAAGTGACTTGCCGGTAACGAGATTGAACGAGGTATTGGGATACCGACAATCGAATCTCGGGCAAGTAACATACCGATTGACAAAGGGAATTGTATACGGGGTTGCTTGAATCCTCGACATTGTGGTTCATCCGATGAGATCATCGAGGAGCATGTGGGAGCCAACATGGGTATCCAGATCCCGCTGTTGGTTATTGGCCAGAGAGTCATCTCGGTCATGTCTACATGTCTCCCGAACCCGTAGGGTCTACACACTTAAGGTTCGGTGACGCTAGGGTTGTAGGGATATGTATATGCAGTAACCCGAATGTTGTTCGGAGTCCCGGATGAGATCCCGGACATCACGGGGAGTTCCGAAATGGTCCGGAGGTAAAGAATTATATATAGGAAGTGCTATTTCGGCTATCGGGACAAGTTTTGGGGTCACCGGTATTGTACCGGGACCACCGGAAGGGTCCCGGGGGCCCACCGGGTGGGGCCACCTGCCCCGGGGGGCCACATGGGCTGTAGGGGTGTGCGCCTTGGCCTATATGGGCCAAGGGCACCAGCCCCAAGACGCCCATGCGCGAGGAGATCAAGAAAGGAAGAGTCTTAAAGGGGGAAGGCACCTCCTAGGTGCCTTGGGGAGGAGGGATTCCTCCCTTGGCCGCCGCCCCCCTAGGAGATTGCATCTCCTAGGGCCGGCGCCCCCCCGTAGGCTCCCTATATATAGTGGGGGAAGGAGGGCCTCTCGCCCCACGCCTTTGGTGCCTCCCTCTCCCTCTCCAACACCTCCTCCTCCTCCATAGAGCTTGGCGAAGCCCTGCCGGAGTACTGCAGCTCCACCACCACCACGCCGTCGTGCTGCTGCTGGAGCCATCTTCCTCAACCTCTCCTTCCCCTTGCTGGATCAAGAAGGAGGAGACGTTACGCTGACCGTACGTGTGTTGAACGCGGAGGTGCCGTCCATTCGGCGCTAGGATCTCCGGTGATTTGGATCACGTCGAGTACGCCTTCCTCATCCCCATTCTTTGAACGCTTCCACGCGTGATCTACAAAGGTATGTAGATGCAATCCGATCACTCATTGCTAGATGAACTCCTAGATGGATCTTGGTGAAACCGTAGAAATTTTTTGTTTTCTGCAACGTTCCCCAACAATGGTATCAGAGCTAGGTCTATGCGTAGTTCTCTATGCACGAGTAGAACGCAATTTGTTGTGGGCGTTGATGTTGTCAACTTTCTTGCCGCTACTAGTCTTATCTTGCTTCAACGGTATTGTGGGATGAAGCGGCCCGGACCAACCTTACACGTACGCTTACGTGAGACCGGTTCCACCGACTAACATGCACAAGTTGCATAAGGTGGCTGGCGGGTGTCTGTCTCTCCCACTTTAGTTGCAGCGGATTCGATGAAAAGGGTCCTTATGAAGGGTAAATAGAAGTTGACAAATCACGTTGTGGCTTTCACGTAGGTAAGAAAACGTTCTTGCTAGAACCCTATTTCAGCCACGTAAAACTTGCAACAACAATTAGAGGACGTCTAACTTGTTTTTGCAGCAAGTGCTTTGTGATATGATATGGCCAAAGTTGTGATGAATGATGAATGATATATATGTGATGTATGAGTTGTTCATGCTATTGTAATAGGAATCACGACTTGCATGTCGATGAGTATGACAACCGGCAGGAGCCATAGGAGTTGTCTTTATTTTTTGTATGACCTGCGTGTCATTGAGAAACGCCATGTAAATTACTTTACTTTATTGCTAAACGCGTTAACCATAGTAGTAGAATTAATAGTTGGCGAGCAACTTCATGGAGACACGATGATGGAGATCATGGTGTCATGCCGGTGACAAGATGATCATGGAGCCCCAAGATGGAGATCAAAGGAGCTGTGTGATATTGGCCATATCATGTCACTTTTATTATTTGAATGCATGTGATGTTTATCATGTTTTTGCATCTTGTTTACATAGAATGACGGTAGTAAATAAGATGATCCCTCATAATAATTTCAAGAAAGTGTTCCCCCTAACTGTGCACCGTTGCGACAGTTCGTTGTTTTGAAGCACCACGTGATGATCGGGTGTGATAGATTCTAACGTTCACATACAACGGGTGTAAGACAGATTTACACATGCAAACACTTAGGTTGACTTGACGAGCCTAGCATGTACAGACATGGCCTCGGAACACAGAAGACCGAAAGGTCGAGCATGAGTCGTATAGAAGATACGATCAACATGAAGATGTTCACCGATGTTGACTAGTCCGTCTCACGTGATGATCGGACACGGCCTAGTTAATTCGAATCATGTTATACTTAGATGACTGGAGGGATGTCTATCTAAGTGGGAGTTCATTGAATAATTTGATTAGATGAACTTAATTATCATGAACTTAGTCTAAAATTTTTACAATATGTCTTGTAGATCAAATGGCCAACGTAGTCCTCAACTTCAATGCGTTCCTAGAGAATACCAAGCTGAAAGACGATGGCAGTAACTACACGGACTGGGTCCGGAACCTGAGGATCATCCTCATAGCTGCCAAGAAAGATTATGTCCTACAAGCACCGCTAGGTGACGCACCTGTTCTCCCTGCAAAACAAGACGTTATGAATGCTTGGCAGGCATGTACCGATGACTACTCCCTCGTTCAGTGCGGCATGCTTTACAGCTTAGAGCCAGGGCTCCAAAAGCGTTTTGAGAGACACGGAGCATATGAGATGTTCGAAGAGCTGAAAATGGTTTTCCAAGCTCATGCCCGGGTCGAGAGATATCAAGTCTCCGACAAGTTCTTCAGCTGTAAGATGGAGGAAAACAGTTCTGTCAGTGAGCACATACTCACTATGTCTGGGTTGCATAACCGCTTGACTCAGCTGGGGGTTAATCTCCCGGATGACGCGGTCATTGACAAAATCCTTCAGTCGCTTCCACCGAGCTACAAGAGCTTTGTGATGAACTTCAATATGCAGGGGATCGAAAAGACCATTCCTGAAGTATTTGCAATGCTGAAATCAGCAGAGGTAGAAGTCAAAAAGGAACATCAAGTGTTGATGGTGAATAAAACCACTAAGTTCAAGAAGGGCAAGGGTAAGAAAGCCTTCAAGAAGGACGACAAGGGAGTTGCCGCGCCCGGCAAACAAGCTGCCGGGAAGAAGCCAAAAAATGGACCCAAGCCCGAGACTGAGTGCTTTTATTGCAAGGAAAGTGGTCACTGGAAGCGGAACTGCCCCAAATACTTAGCAGACAAGAAGACCGGCAAAACGAAAGGTATATGTGATATACATGTAATTGATGTGTACCTTACCAGTACTTGTAGTAGCTCCTGGGTATTTGATACCGGTGCAGTTGCTCACATTTGTAACTCAAAGCAGGAGCTGCGGAATAAGCGGAGACTGGCGAAGGACGAGGTGACGATGCGCGTCGGGAATGGTTCCAAGGTCGATGTGATCGCCGTCGGCACGCTACCTCTACATTTACCTACGGGATTAGTTTTGAACCTCAATAATTGTTATTTAGTGCCAGCTTTGAGCATGAACATTGTATCAGGATCTCGTTTAATTCGAGATGGCTACTCATTTAAATCCGAGAATAATGGTTGTTCTATTTATATGAGAGATATGTTTTATGGTCATGCTCCGATGGTGAATGGTTTATTCTTAATGAATCTCGAGCGTAATGCTACACATATTCATAGTGTGAATACCAAAAGATGTAAGATTGATAATGATAGTCCCACATACTTGTGGCACTGCCGCCTTGGTCACATAGGTGTCAAACGCATGAAGAAGCTCCATGCAGATGGACTTTTAGAGTCTCTTGATTACGAATCATTTGACACGTGCGAACCATGCCTCATGGGTAAAATGACCAAGACTCCGTTCTCAGGAACAATGGAGCGAGCAACCAACTTATTGGAAATCATACATACTGATGTGTGCGGTCCAATGAGCGTTGAGGCTCGCGGTGGCTATCGTTATGTTCTCACCCTCACTGATGACTTGAGTAGATATGGGTATGTCTACTTAATGAAACACAAGTCTGAAACCTTTGAAAAGTTCAAGGAATTTCAGAGTGAGGTTGAGAATCAACGTGACAGGAAAATCAAGTTCCTGCGATCGGATCGTGGAGGAGAATACTTGAGTCACGAGTTTGGCACACACTTAAGAAAATGTGGAATAGTTTCACAACTCACGCCGCCTGGAACACCTCAGCGTAATGGTGTGTCCGAACGTCGTAATCGCACTCTATTAGATATGGTGCGATCTATGATGTCTCTTACTGATTTACCGCTATCTTTTTGGGGCTATGCTTTAGAGACTGCCGCATTCACTTTAAATAGGGCTCCATCGAAATCCGTTGAGACGACACCGTATGAATTATGGTTTGGGAAGAAACCTAAGCTGTCGTTTCTAAAAGTTTGGGGATGCGATGCTTATGTCAAGAAACTTCAACCTGAAAAGCTCGAACCCAAATCGGAAAAATGCGTCTTCATAGGATACCCTAAAGAAACTATTGGGTGTACCTTCTACCTCAGATCCGAAGGCAAGATCTTTGTTGCCAAGAATGGATCCTTTCTAGAGAAGGAGTTTCTCTCGAAAGAAGTAAGTGGGAGGAAAGTAGAACTTGATGAAGTATTACCTCTTGAACCGGAAAATGGCACAACTCAAGAAAATGTTCCTGAGGTGCCTGCACCGACTAGAGAGGAAGTTTATGATCAAGATACTTCTGATCAAGCTCCTACTGAAATTCGAAGGTCCACAAGGACACGTTCCGCACCAGAGTGGTACGGCAACCCTGTCTTGGAAATCATGTTGTTAGACAACGGTGAACCTTCGAACTATGAAGAAGTGATGGCAGGCCCGGATTCCGACAAATGGCTAGAAGCCATGAAATCTGAGATAGGATCCATGTATGAAAACAAAGTATGGACTTTGACTGACTTGCCCGTTGAGCGGCGAGCCATAAAAAATAAATGGGTCTTTAAGAAGAAGACAGGCGCGGATGGTAATGTGACCATCTATAAAGCTCAGCTTGTCGCTAAGGGTTATCGACAAGTTCAAGGGGTTGACTACGATGAGACTTTCTCACAGGTAGCGAAGCTAAAGTTCGTACGAATCATGTGAGCAATTGCCGCATTCTACGATTATGAGATATGGCAAATGGACGTCAAAACGGTATTCCTTAATGGTTTCCTTAAGGATGAATTGTATATGATGCAGCCGGAAGGTTTTGTCGATCCTAAGAATGCTAACAAGGTGTGCAAGCTCCAACTCTCGATTTATGGGCTGGTGCAAGCATCTCGGAGTTGGAACATTCGCTTTGATGAGATGATCAAAGTTTTTGGGTTTACGCAGACTTATGGAGAAGCCTGTGTTTACAAGAAAGTGAGTGGGAGCTCTGTAGCATTTCTCATATTATATGTAGATGACATACTTTTGATGGGAAATGATATAGAGCTTTTGGACAGCATTAAGGCCTACTTGAATAAGAGTTTTTCAATGAAGGACCTTGGAGAAGCTGCTTATATATTAGGCATCAAGATCTACAGAGATAGATCAAGATGCCTCATAGGTCTTTCACAAAGCACATACCTTGATAAGATATTGAAGAAGTTCAATATGGATCAGTCTAAGAAGGGGTTCTTGCCTGTGTTGCAAGGTGTGAAATTGATCTCAGCTCAATGTCCGACCATGGCAGAAGATATAGAAGAGATGAGTGTCA
This sequence comes from Triticum dicoccoides, assembly GCF_002162155.2. Classification (NCBI taxonomy): domain Eukaryota; kingdom Viridiplantae; phylum Streptophyta; class Magnoliopsida; order Poales; family Poaceae; genus Triticum; species Triticum dicoccoides. Next base: position 113,065,682 of record NC_041382.1, read on the forward strand.
TCCCCTATGCCTCAGCCATAGGTTCTATTATGTATGCCATGCTGTGTACCAGACCTGATGTAAACCTTGCCGTGAGTTTGGTAGGAAGGTACCAAAGTAATCCCGGCAAGGAACACTGGACAGCGGTTAAGAATATCCTGAAGTACCTGAAAAGGACTAAGGAAATGTTTCTCGTTTATGGAGGTGACGAAGAGCTCGTCATAAAAGGTTACGTCGACGCTAGCTTCGACACAGATCTGGATGACTCTAAGTCACAAACCGGATACGTGTATATTTTGAATGGTGGGGCAGTAAGCTGGTGCAGTTGCAAGCAGAGCGTCGTGGCGGGATCTACATGTGAAGCGGAGTACATGGCAGCCTCGGAGGCAGCGCATGAAGCAATTTGGGTGAAGGAGTTCATCACCGACCTAGGAGTCATACCCAATGCGTCGGGGCCGATCAAGCTCTTCTGTGACAACACTAGAGCTATTGCTCTTGCCAAGGAGCCCAGGTTTCACAAGAAGACCAGGCACATCAAGCGTCACTTCAACTCCATTCGTGAAAATGTTCAAGATGGAGACATAGATATTTGTAAAGTACCTACGGACTTGAATGTAGCAGATCCGTTGACTAAACCTCTCCCTAGAGCAAAACATGATCAACACCAGAATTCCATGGGTGTTCGATTCATCACAATGTAACTAGATTATTGACTCTAGTGCAAGTGGGAGACTGTTGGAAATATGCCCTAGAGGCAATAATAAAAGGATTATTATTATATTCCCTTGTTCATGATAATTGTCTTTTATTCATGCTATAATTGTGTTATCCGGAAATCGTAATACATGTGTGAATAATAGACACCAACATGTCCCTAGTAAGCCTCTAGTTGACTAGCTCGTTGATCAATAGATAGTCATGGTTTCCTGACTATGGGCATTGGATGTCATTGATAATGAGATCACATCATTAGGAGAATGATGTGATGGACAAGACCCAATCCTAAACATAGCACAAGATCGTATAGTTCGTTTGCTAGAGTTTTCCAATGTCAAGTATCCTTTCCTTAGACCATGAGATCGTGTAACTCCCGGATACCGTAGGAGTGCTTTGGGTATTCCAAACATCACAACGTAACTGGGTGACTATAAAGATATACTACGGGTATCTCCGAAAGTGTCTGTTGGGTTGACACGGATCAAGACTGGAATTTGTCACTCCGTATGATGGAGAGGTATCACTGGGCCCACTCGGTAATGCATCATCATAATGAGCTCAAAGTGACCAAGTGTCTGGTCACGGGATCATGCATTACGTACGAGTAAAGTGACTTTCCGGTAACGAGATTGAACGAGGTATTGGGATACCGACGATCGAATCTCGGGCAAGTAACATACCGATTGACAAAGGGAATTGTATACGGGGTTGCTTGAATCCTCGACATCGTGGTTCATCCGATGAGATCATCGAGGAGCATGTGGGAGCCAACATGGGTATCCAGATCCCGCTGTTGGTTATTGGCCGGAGAGTCGTCTCGGTCATGTCTACATGTCTCCCGAACCCGTAGGGTCTACACACTTAAGGTACGGTGACGCTAGGGTTGTAGGGATATGTATATGCAGTAACCCTAATGTTGTTCGGAGTCTCGGATGAGATCCCGGACATCACGAGGAGTTCCGGAATGGTCCGGAGGTAAAGAATTATATATAGGAAGTGCTATTTCGGCTATCGGGACAAGTTTCGGGGTCACCGATATTGTACCGGGACCACCGGAAGGGTCCCGGGGGCCCACCGGGTGGGGCCACCTGCCCCGGGGGGGCACATGGGCTATAGGGGTGTGCACCTTGGCCTATATGGGCCAAGGGAACCAGCCCCAAGAGGCCCATGTGCCAGGAGATCAAGAAAGGAAGAGTCCTAAAGGGGGAAGGCACCTCCTAGGTGCCTTGGGGAGGAGGGATTCCTCCCTTGGCCGCCACCCCCCTAGGAGATTGCATCTCCTAGGGCCGGCGCCCCCCTAGGCTCCCTATATATAGTGGGGGAAGGAGGGCCTCTCACCCCACGCCTTTGGTGCCTCCCTCTCCCTCTCCAACACCTCCTCCTCCTCCATAGAGCTTGGCGAAGCCCTGCCGGAGTACTGCAGCTCCACCACCACCACGCCGTTGTGCTGCTGCTGGAGCCATCTTCCTCAACCTCTCCTTCCCCTTGCTGGATCAAGAAGGAGGAGACGTTACGCTGGCCGTACGTGTGTTGAACGTGGAGGTGCCGTCCGTTTGACGCTAGGATCTCCGGTGATTTGGATCACGTCGAGTACGCCTTCCTCATCCCCGTTCTTTGAACGCTTCCGCGCGTGATCTACAAAGGTATGTAGATGCAATCCGATCACTCATTGCTAGATGAACTCCTAGATGGATCTTGGTGAAACCGTAGAAAATTTTTGTTTTCTGCAACGTTCCCCAACAATATACTACTCCCTCCGTAAACTAATATAAGAGCGTTTAGATAGTACTATGTGTTTGTACAGCATAGTGGTGGAGGAGGGACCCCATCGCCGTGCTCCGGTAGTCCATGATCACCCAATGTCTCCGATGCCCTCCTCATCAACGGCCAGCCAAGGTGAGCGTCGATTGGTTTGCACTAGTAAAGTTATGAACAAGAGCGACGTGTCGATACATCTTGGAAGCTTTTTTTGGGCACTGATAGGCGCCGGTGCACCGGCCCAAATTTGGGCCGGTCGCACGGCAGCCACACGATGCCTGTATCCTAGGCCGCACGATTCAGTGCCC
>NC_041382.1:113068748-113072368 GCF_002162155.2 Triticum dicoccoides
TTCTTCCTCCTCGATTCTTTCTTCTCCTTCATCGTGAGCAGTCGTCGCGCGTTGGAGAGAGAGAGAGAGATAGTGAGGAGGGGGGCTGCAGCGAGCACCGACGACCCTCGTCATAATCCCCTCATCGGAGATTGAAGCACCGCCCGCACACGCATTAGCCTCCCGCACTCGCCGTCTTCTGTCGCCAGATGTAGCACACGATCTTAGCAAAAAAATTACTGTATGTAGCAGAAAAGCAACAACAGTTGCAGCAAAAAAATCATCATCGCCGCCGTCGAGCCGACAACTTCTCCATGAAAAAAGGATGGAGCAAAAATCCTCGATGGATGTAGCAAAATCTACAACGGTTGTAGCAAGAAAATTTGTCGCCATCATGGGACTCAGCTCGGCCGTGAATGAATGTAGCAAAAAAATGAAACGGTTGTAGCAAAACAAATCACCAATTGCATAAAAAACATATACCGGTTGCAACAAAAAAAGAAGCAAAAAAGCATCATGGTCACCATGGTCGCCGTCGAAGAAGGAGCTCGTTCCAGTAATTCTGGACGTCGGTTCCAGCTATCTCTGCGGCTGGTTGCAGCAAAATGATGCGCTCGCGACATCGATTCCAGCAAATCAAGAAGCCGGTTCCAGCAAATCTCAATGCTACTTCCAGCAAATCTCGACACCGGTTCCAACATTATCACATCACACCCCGTTGAAGCATCTGCGTGCCGCTCGTGGCTTTTTCGCCGGCCGGTTGCAGCTTCCACGACCCGTTTGCAGCACGGGTTGCCGCCGCCATGGCAGCACGCACGGCCGGCCGGTGCTTCCGCTCCGGCCAACGGCGGCATCGATGCATCACGACTTGCAGCTTTTTTTACTCTCCTCCACTCATTGTGGCGAGGGCCGCCGTCGAGCCGATGGCCGCGGGTACGTGGAAGAAGGGCAAGGAGGAGCAAAGGTGTTGTAGCACAGGGAGGGGGACATGTTTGGGGGCTGCGGCGAGCGGCGACAGAGGAAGATATGTGTGTGGAAGAAGATGCATATGAGATAAGGGATAAGACTGGCTGTGATATGCGGTGGGCGGTGCGTGGCCCAATAGGCAGTGCACGAATGAAGGAGTCGTCCGGCCGAAGCGTTCGGCCAGCGCGCCGAACGCAAGCGTTTCCCTTTTTTTCTTGGTTGCTTTTTATATCCTGCCATGCAAACTGATAAACCAAAGAGACAATCTTCAGATTTGTATTATTATAAACAAAAAAATGTGCAGAAGAAACATTCTAACCAATTTCAGCATGCATGTGATGCCACCCACTTTGACTACTCCTCTGTCTAGGTGTGTAAGTTACCTTACGAAAACCAAATAATCCCAAAACACTTAGGCACGGTACATTTACTCCCTTCCGGTTTCTTGTTTTGTGACATATCAACCAATAAAAGACGTGGACCGTGCATGCTTTCAATGACTTGATACTAATAAACATGAAATTTAGTGGTTAGTTCATTGCATGCAATGCTATTAATTAGCAAAAAGACATTAAGTTTTCTCGTTTTCCTCTCCGCCTTGGTCGCAGTGCACAACGTAAGACGACTTACACACCCAGACGGAGGGAGTAGCAAATACGAGAAAAGTAGTTCTCCCATGCATGGGAGATCCCGTGCATGGATCAACCGTCGACTCGGTTTGAGATTAAGAAACAATAAATACTTGCGAGTAGTATTTTTTTTATCCTCTGGAGTAACAGAATTCTGTGTTATATCAGTCCATCAATGAACTTTATGCCATGCTACTCCTACTTTTCTACTGTTTTCCAGAATACATCATGAATTCTCTCTCATCATTTTCCTCTCACACGGCATGCACACAAACTGGGTTATCTCTCCCAGTCACTAGTAACATGCATTTTATTTTCAATCCTAAACTTGAAACAAGTATATATGTTAAAATCAATTTCATAAAAAATATTATGTCTGAACCTATATCTTTTTTTTGATTATATCTTCAAAACAAGCCCAATACTGAATATGCTTTGACAAATTTCAATATTTGAGACATGATTAATCCTGTAGGAAATGGTCTAAACCACGAGAGAACATAAAGAAAAATTATTATTCTCATATCACAAAAAACCAAATTTACATGATACATATTTTAGGGTGCACTATGGAACATGATGAACCTCTAAAAAAGCAATATCCAAATAAAAAAAATATTACATGCGAGTGTTCAAAACAATAATTAAAAAATATGAATAAGAATTTAGGTGGGGCTGACTTGTAGGGAAAATCTGACCTGGTTGCTTGTTGAAACGAAAAAATCACGGGATGAAATGTTAGGTGAGAGAAAACATTGCATATGTCAACGATACTACACATCAATAGCTACATGTTATATTTAATTGCTTTACATACTCTGTTGCACACATCCCAACAAAATAATGAGACGGTGGATGCATGCACGGTATCTACTGTGCACGGTAGAAAAACCAGTGCACGGTAGAAATTACTCCATGATGCATGTTTTCTCCACTAGCCTCACCAACTATACTAATGCAGAGACGAGCATCATCCCGGTGGTCGCCGGCGAGACGAGCCTTCTGCGCATGCATCATCAACGCGGCCATGAATAACCGAGCTCTTCGTGAGCCTCGCCGGGCACAGGATGACCGTGGTCGCCATGTACTCCAAGCCCTTCGAGACCACCATCGTCCTTCTCGGCCCCGTAGGGGCAGAGTCAGGATTTAGGCATAGGGGGGCCACACGGCATGAAGCCAACAAATATTATGCCTCACATACTACCTAATAATTTATATTCACGTATCATTCTCATTTAACTTTGCCTGGGAACATAAGTTTTTTTTGGCTGCCGGAGCGTGTGTAGCAAATAGCTAATATTGGTCAATAATTCCACTTAAATGCCAAGAAGACGAATTTGATTATCAAACTACTCTGAAATACGACATGAGATGCCGTGCTATTAAACATTGTCATATGGGAATTTAAGATATACGAACAAGAATAATCATGTATTATCACTTGGTTCGCTTTTAACTTGCATTTACATAGGTTTGAATGAGAAATCATCACTGGTTATATTAGAAAAAAGTATTGTTTAGTTAGCAAAAACAGATCAACGTTGCTAGAACACATACCTGGAAAACCAAATCGAATACATCGGATAGTCGTCGTTGGCAGGCATATGCGACAACCATAACTGTATATGAATGCTCACCCAAACATTGACGAGTCTGAGCTTTCGAACTATTTCAGGTGCTTTAACCTAGCGCCGCAATGCATCACAGATCACACAACAAAATAACTTAATTAGATGTAGAAGTTCAATACAATACAAGACTAGAATTGAAAGAGATTAGTAGGTGGTGTGATGTGTTAACCACGGCAAGTTCGTTGGCTAGCATGAAGAATTGGTGGGTGAAGCGGCCTGCATTGCCGTATGAATCAGATTAGATTTTTTTTTAGGCCGATGAATCAGATTAGATGGAAGAGCAGAGATAGGCAGGCGGCGAAGGCGTAGGACGGCAGCGGCTCAGCGGTAATCCAGCACGCCCTAATCACGGAGAGGCCCATCTTACAATCTACCTTGGCATGGACTTAGAAACGACTCCATTATTCACGTAACG
>NC_041382.1:113072580-113110272 GCF_002162155.2 Triticum dicoccoides
ACCGCGCACGCCGCCCCGGGACGCCATGTACTACCTCGCCGCACGCGCCTACGCCTCCGCCCAGGGCGTTCCCTTCGATAACGCCACCGCCTTCTCCAACAGCCTCCGGAGCCCGCATCTGTTGAAGGTGCCCGGGCCGGTGACCCGCCGTGGGGTTCGGCCTCTTCAACTGCCGCTCCGGCCCCTTCTGCCAGGGCCTCAACAACACCCGGTTTGGCGCCAGCATGAACAACGTCTCTTTCCAGCTCCCCAACACCGTCTCCCTGCTCCAGGGCTGCCAGCCCGAACGAATCGTTCGGTGGGAGGTTCCTTGAAATCTGCGGTTCGGCAGTTAATCGGGGTACAAGCCCAAGTCCGATCCTGATTCTGCTCCTCAATTAGACTAACCAACCCGCCGCCGCGGCATCATATATCATCATATATGTATCGGAACCGCCTCTTGGAGTCTGCTCAGCTTCGTCGTCTTGGATTGATTTTCTGACCGCCTGCTTGCGGCGGCGACTTGTTAGTTGATTCGTCGATCGGCTCCCTCTCCGGCCGGCCAGCTCTTTATTTTATATACTAATACTATACAGATCTACTCCAGTAGATAAATCGAATAATAGTAAGATGGCTTCTTCATCATTAGGTACGGCGGCTGCTCGATCTCGATCTCTTGTCGCGCTAATTTTAACACCATCATAAATCATTCGTCAGAATAGGATGGTTTAGTAATTAATTTGCGTTTGTGTTAGTGGATTGCATTGCAGCTCGCGGCGGATCGGCGCCTGCGCAACAAGAAGGAACAACGACGGCGGCGGTCAGCCTTCCAGAGGTATGGTATGATCGATAAATCGCAGTTCAAAGGCAAATTATTATTATTCATCAGAATTACATACACTTATGTCTTGTTCTACGTACGTACTATACATACTAGATGATTTTCCCCACGCGTTGCTGCGGGATTTTAAAGATCAATTTTGGATATGTTCTATAAGCATGAATAAAATGATCTAAATCAGAAGCTATTATTTTCGAAAGTAATTACATGTGAACAAAGAGTATGCATGTACGTTGGACTATTGAAGATGTAACAATTAAATTGGGGTATGCATGTGCTACAAAATAGTTTTAGTGGATGATGATATGACATTTTTGGTGATGTGGAGGGCTGCATGTTAAGAAAATTAGACTTAGTGAGGATCAACTATTTATGCATTATAAATATGCAGGATATCCTTGGGCACATACACTCGTTGATGCCGATGCGAGATGCTGCTCAGGCTGCCTGCGTATCCCATGCCTTTCCGCGTTTCCTATCCCAGGCTCGACTTTGACATGTACACACTAGGATTACTGGATGTAGGCCGCCGCCTGCTGTCGTTTGGTCCCATTGACAAAGAATTACCAGCTATAGAGGATCAACTGAGGAGGGGCGTCATTGCAACATTCGACGAGTACTACGAAAAGAATAGTCCTATCATAAAAGAATTCTCTGCCAGAGTTGATCACATCATGCATAACCACGTCGGAACAGGTGTTCAGACATTCAGGCTTGTGCCTCCCTATGGCTTCTACATAAACCCTGCTGTTCTTGACCGCTGGTTCCAAGCTGTCATCGCACCGGGGATCAGTGAATTTGGCCTGTACCTAGACATGGGCGATGAGGGGCTAGGTTACAACTTCCCGTGCTCCTTGTTATCTAGCAGCAACAGGGGATGCTCGACGATTGCATCTTTCTCCATTGCTGGTTGCGGTCTCCATTCCCTGGACAGGGTTGGCTGCTTGATAAGCTTGTGTGTAGTGCATCTGCACAGGATGCGTGTTACTGGAGAGCAACTTATCTGCTTCCTGTCTGCTTCTCCTGGTTTGCAGCAGCTGCAACTTTCCTACTGCAATGACGTGGTTTGCCTGAAGATACCTCATTCCCTGTGGCGGCTCAAATTGCTGCTGGTACGCAACTGCAACAGTTTGCAAACGATTGGATGCGATGCTCCACAGCTCAAGAGCTTTGGATATGATGAGTTGCCCACAACGCAGATCTGCCTTGGAGATTCATCACCCTTAGTGAGGGATATGAGAATGTCTGGTATGGATGATGAGCCTACAGGCATGCTCTGTTATGCCACCACTAAGCTTCCTTCAGTCGCGCCAAATATTAGCTCGCTTGTCCTATCATCATGCTTTGAGGTCAGTGCATGTTGGCTTCAGATTGTTACTGTACGCATGTTATGCGGTCATTTTTCACAGATACTCCCTCTGTCCCATAGCTTGAAAAACGTTCCTATATTATGGGACGGAGGGAGTATATCATAATTATCTTTTACCACACACCCCACATGTACACACCATCCCACCAATGACATTGACAGCTTTGGCTATCAACATTTTTTGCGAGGAAGAATCTAATCAACATTTTTTTACAGCTTCACAATATTATTGTAGTTTTAGTGGGCTTTATTACAAATATGTGAAATCAGTATTGCCTTTTTACCTGAGCATACGCATATAATAACCATATGCTAATAGTTGAGCATCTCTGTTGTTTCTTCAGATTGCAACTCCAATGAAAAAGCTTAACAAATTCCGCCGCCTCAAGTACTTGGAGATACAGCTTCATACGCCAAGACGTTGTCCAGACTTTGATTTTTATTCCCTGGTTTCTATTCTTAATGCTTGTCCTGTCCTGGCTACTTTCATCTTGCGTGTAAGTCAAAATTTTCCCCATATGAAAGCCTAAATTCAAATATGAGCTTTTATTTACTGTTGAATTATAGTATTTGTATACGTACCTTTAATTTTGTCTGTATATGTAAGATTTTTTCCCATTTATTTAGTCAGCTGACTAACCAAAGACATGTACGTGATGCATATATTCATACATGCATGCAGTTAGAGATGCGCGATGCTGATGATGCCATTCCGGGAGATCCTCATGGTGATTCCTCACAATGGAAAACGCATATGAGGGGGCAGGGCCATCGCAAGTTGAAGAATGTTCTAGTGAGGGGTTTTCCCTCTGCAAAAGGTTTGGTTGAGCTAACAAGTCACATCCTTGAGACCGCAGCATCCTTGAAGCGCCTGGTACTGGAAACTGCATATGGCTGCCATACGAGGGATTGCATTGGCATATGCTCGCCTTTAACGAGAAAGGCCCTCTTGGAAGCACGGAAAGCTGTAGGTGTCATCAAGACATACGTCGAGGGTAAAGTCCCCTCAACTGTTAAATTCAAGCTTATCGAGCCATGTGCCAAGTGTCACGCCGACCACGCATAACCTGCTTGTTAGACCTCCTCCAATAGTTGCATAAGAGCTAGTTCAAATAATTTTTTTTATATTTTAATAGAAGAAGAGAGAAAAGAACTATCTTTCGATTAAGAGATAGCCTTATGCACACACTTTAAGATTATATGAAGATGACGTGTGGGGTCATTCATATTATAAGATATGTGCTAAAAGATATATCATTTGTGTTTTAGACTGTTTAGAGCTAGGTACTGGCACATACCATTGGAGGAGGCCTTAATTTTTTTATCGTAATATCTTAATTAAGAAGCCTCAATGGCACCTCCTAGCCAGCTTTTCTACTTTCCTTTAATCCTCCCTATGTAAGTCGAGTTTAGTTTTAGTTTTGTTGTGCTAATTAATAAATAATAATATACGCATGTACAATTTTACACATAGCAATTACAATAAAACGTACGGCAAGCTGTTGCATGTAAGGTAACGTGGAAAAATAACATTTTTATAAAGTCATTTCTCCTTGATATATCAAAAGGGTGTTTTGTCTAGTGGGCTTCCCCGATACCACCGGCCAGGGGGGAGGAGCATAAAACATGATAATTAGAATCCGAATGGAAAAAGACTCTCTTATAACTGTCATCTATTGACGTTGATCGGATTTTAACCCTCATCACCTGTTGGGGGTATGACTATTGGGTATGACCCGCCCAGGAGGGGCCGGGTTATACCAATGGCGGTTCATCAAGACAAGGCCCATGAAGATGTTAAGGATGGCGGATCAGCTAGCAGGCTTAGTAAGGACCCAAAGCCCAAAGGCGGCTTAAGGCCCATAGGTATAAACCGCCATATGTGTATGACTTCTATTGTAAGGCAAGCGTAGTTAGTCACCGAGCCGGACACGTTGTGTATGAACCGGTCGGAACTCCGTGAGCCGTGGGGCGTCAACCTGTGTATATAAAAAGACAACCTGGCGGCGGCTTAGGGCAAGAAACAAGAGAGAGATCGAAAACTAGGTCAAGCGTATTTGCTCCTTGGTGATCAAAACACAAGCAATACCACCTCAACTAGAGTAGGTTTTTACCTTCATAGCAAGGGCCCAAACCAGTATAAATTCAGGTGTCATTTGTCCCGTTTAACCCCTTTAAGTTAACCTAGTTGCGATGGCTCCACGACTAAGTCCTTTCACTAGGACATCTGCCGTGACAATTCTACGACAGTTGGCGCCCACCATGGGGCCAGCGCACGGTGGTCGAGTTCTTGAAGGGCAGCTTCGAAGGGATCAAGGGATACACTGTGGGCCGGATGACCAAGAGTCGTCGCGACAAACTCTACATCGACGACGCAGGCTGGGGCCCTGAGGCTGGCTCAATCGAATGCGGGTACCGGGTCCCCTTCGACAGAATCCACGTCTTCATCGGCAAGATCGGCGAACCGGGCCCTGAGCCGGACATCTACACCGACATCATCGAGACGGCTCAGCGTGCACGACCCGTCCGGTTTCAACCCACCGTGAAGCGCGCCTTCGTTGGATTTATCCATGGGGCAGAGTTTGAATGATCTGTGTCTGGTGGTGAGATGACTGTTTACTCCGATGGTAAATCGTCCACAGGCGAGACTAACTCAATGTATCAGCTGCAAGACGGCCGGCTTGGGGGCTATTCCGATGGTGACAGTATTCCGGACCCCCTATGAGCCGCCGAATAGGGTGGCGATCTTCATGGCAGGTACACAGCCGGTGCTCGGTTCAACGGCTCCTGCGGCTATGATCTCTAATTCAGCGGTTGCAGCGGCGGCTGGTGCTGGCGGTTTAGCACGCCCGCCGGCTCAGGTTTTAACAGAGCTGTTGGAGGCTCTGGCAACCTTGATGGGGGTTGAGGTAACCCCAGACAACCAGGAACAACATAAGGTGGATGTGGCTAAGCTGCGAGATGAGATAGCTCAAGCCAAGGAAGATCTGGTGGCTGAGAACGCTAGGATGGTTGCGGAGCGGGCTGTTTTGGACGCCAGGCACAGTGGATTCAAGCGGATTCTTAATGGCTCACATTGGATCAGAATGCTTCAAACGAGATCCTGAGGAGGAGACACCGGAGTCATCTACCCCCGGTTTATGAGCCGAGGAACCTCTTCAATACGCCTGGAGCAGGGACCAATAACCCGCCAGAGGTAAACCGGGTGGTAGCCATGCCTAGGACTGGAGCGCCGGCTCAGCCGCGCACAATAGATCCGCCTTGTTTGAATAATACCCCCCCCACCACCACCACCAAAGTATGTGCCAACGCCACTGGGTCATTATTCTAACCCTTTGGATAATATGATCGTTGCGGCGACACGATTGGCGGCTCTCCCAGTTGAAGGCGAGTCTCCAGCTGCGATTGAAACACGAAGGGCTAGAGAGCTTCTTCAGACAGTGCTGGTATAGCAGGAGGCTTATTCTTAAAGTCGTGAGAGGATTCACTCAACCCCTCACCCGAGCCGAAGTTATAGCAGACACATTGACTCACCCGCCATTTCAAGCAGTGACAGGCGCCGTAACCAGCCTCGTGGACTTGACCCGACGTGTGATGGTGCTCAGGATTTGGTGGATTAGAGCAGAGCACGTCGGGAAGCTGAGATGGCGGCTCAGCAAGCGGCTCATCAGTATTTTCTCCAGTTTACCCGACCGCTTCGGTGGAGGCTGGCGTGATCTCTAGAACCTTGGGTGTGCCGTGTTTAGTGCCGGCTTTGCGTAATGAGCGTTTACCCAAGGATTTCGAGGGTCCTCGTAAGGTGCCTAACTACACAGCTGATTTACCCCCTGAAGTGTGGATTGAGAGTTATGAGATGGTCATGGAGCAGCTAAATGTTAGCGACACCGCGTGTGCTAAATATTTCACTATGATGTTAGATGGGACGGCCCGTACTTGGTTGAAAGGGCTGCATGCCAACTCCATTGGATCATGGGCCGAGTTAAAAGCCCGGTTCATCCAGAATTTTAAAGATACATGCAAGCAGCATATGTCGATTGTGGATTTGGACGCCCGTGTCCAAGAAGAGGGCGAGTCAACAACCCATTGGGTGCGCTGGGTCTCAGCTATCCTGCACTCATCGGATCACATTAATGCCGGCTCAGCAGTCTTAATGTTAGAGAAGAATTGTCGTTTTATGCCCCTTAAGCAGAAGCTAGGGCGGCTCAATCGCCATTGCAGCGACATGGGGGAGCTGATGGCAGCTCTAGTTAAGTATGCCGACTCTGATAGTACCAAGAACCCCGAGTCTGATGATGAAAAGCCGGGAAAGGGAAAGAAGAGTAGCAACACCAAGGGGCAGCATCATAACCCGGCGACTCAGGGGGGCAATGGTAAGCACAAGGCTGATAATAATTCAGATTTTGTGTCTAATACCAACACACAGAATAATGGTCAGCGTCGCAAAGGAAGGCCACCTCCTCGGACTGGAGGGTCAAGTTTCAATCTTGAGCAGATGCTGAATCAACCTTGCCCAAAGCATGGTACACGGGAAAGGTCGTCCACTCACCTCTGGAAGGACTACTTCATCATGAAAGAATACAAAAATTCTAATTTTTTCCAAAACAACCATGGGCCGGGCGGCGGCTCAGGTTCCGGCTCTCATGGTCTGGGTTGCGGTGGTGGCGATTCTAATTCCAGTTTCCAGGGCCAAGGTAATCAAGGCAATCAAGGTGGTTTTCACCAACAGTCTAGTCAGGGGAATCAACAGCAGCAATCTGGTTATCAGAGTAAACTGAAGCAGCTGAATAGTGGGCAGTATCATATCTTCACCACGAGTTTATGCAAGCAGGATCAGAAGCTCCGTAAAAGGGCTATGAACGCCGTTGAGCCGGCGGTTCCCCGTTACTTGCGATTGTCTGAGCAGCCCATTGTGTGGAGTCGTGAGGATCACCCGCCTCGGGTTGATAATCCAGGTCAATTGGCTTTGGTGGTGGCACCTCAGGTTGGAGGGTACAAGTTCACTAAGGTACTCATGGACGGAGGCAGTAGTATTAATATCATTTACTATGATACTTCCTGTCGTATGGGATTAACTGACAAAAATCTAAAGCCGCCAAATACTGTTTTTCATGGAGTGGCGCCTAGTAAGTTGGCATATCCTGTAGGCAAGATCGCTTTGGAAGTGGCCTTTGGAGATGAACATGATTCCAGGGCCGAGACGCTAACCTTTGATGTAGTCAAGATTCAGAGCCCGTATCATGCTCTGTTTGTACGGCCGACTTATGCCAAGTTCATGGCACGACCTTGTTATGTTTATTTGCAGCTCAAAATGTTGGGCCACAAGGGGACTATCACAGTGCATGGAAGCCGGAGGATAGCTTTGGAGTGTGAAGACGGCGACGCTGCTTATGCTGAGTCTGTGGGCGCAACAGAAGAATTGAAGTTCTATAAGGACAATGTTAACCCGACAGATATGACATCTTTAAAAAGCCAACTATGGAGCATGATCCGACATTGAAGTTTAAGTCAGCAGATGACACTAAGCTAGTTGATTTCGTTCCTGGCGATTCATCCAAGCAGTTCAGCATCAGTGCTAATCTGGATCCAAAATAGGAAAGCGCTCTCATCGAGTTCAGCCATGAGAACCGGGACATCTTTGCATGGAAACCTTCTGATATGCCAGGTGTACCGAGGGAACTCGCTAAGCACACTCTTAATATTGATCCAAAGTTTAAGCCGGTCAAGCAATTCCTCCGTCGTTTTAATGAAGAGAGGCGCAAGGCCATTGGTGAAGAAGTGGCCCGGCTCTTGGCGGCTGGGTTCATTGTTGAAGTTTTTCATCCTGAGTGGTTGGCTAACCCGGTGCTGGTACTTAAGAAGAATGGCACCTGGCGTATGTGTGTGGACTACACAGATTTAGACAAGGCTTCTCCAGCTGATCCTTTTGCTCTTCCCCATATTGATCAAATTATTGATGCTACGTCAGGTTGTGAGTGTTTGAGTTTTTTGGATGCTTATTCTGGTTATCATCAGATCAAGATGGCAGTTAAGGACCAGGAGAAGACATCTTTCATCGCTTGTAACGCCCCGAGACCGTTGCGCCAGGTGTCTTCCAGTTATTCGCTGTCGTTGCCATGTCTTTTGCTTGCGTGTTGCATCTTGCCATGTCATCATGTGCATTGCATCATCATGTTTTCAAAACTTGCATCCGTCCTGGTCCCCTCGTTCTTTCCGTTGTCTGTTCTGAGCCCAGACACACTTGCACGCACCCGCGGCACGTCCAAAATGTTATTTTTTAAGTGGCCGGAAAATGTTCTCGAAATGGGATGAGATTTGGCATGCGGTCTTGTTATGTTGTAGGTAGACCGTCTGCCAAGTTTCATCACATTCGGAGTCCGTTTGACACCCAAACGGATAACTATAGCGGCATTATAGTCGGTCAAACGTCGGACGTTTTCGGTCTCCGGAAACATGTGCCAGGCTGCCCATCTTCCTCTCTTCTCACTCCACTGGTCCACTTGCACAGTCCATCTAGCCCACCTACCTACCGACAGGCCCAATCTTACCTCTCTCGTCAGCCCACGGCCCTCCTCGCGCGCGCGTCCGTAAGCTGTCCCGAACCTGACCCGGGTTGTCGTTACCGATGGGTCCGGATCATCCCCAAACGTCTATAAAACATCACCGTTTTCTTATTTGGACTCCGTAACTTAGTTATTCTCGATCGTCCGATTTAAATAGGAGGGTCCAAATAGCCCCTAATCTAATCTCCTTGTGATATATATTAACCAACCCTAAATTCGAGGAGGTTTGTCCCATCCACCAAATCCCCTCACCCGCCGCCGCCAATCCTCTTCCTCCTCGGGATCCCTTCCGATCCAATCCACCTCGAGCTCTTCACCCAACCAACCACCAAGCCGATCCAAAAATCCGTCCCCGACCAACCTCACTCCTCTGCTCATCTCTCTCTCCCGGAGCTCTCAAATCCCCTCCTCTACTTCTTATCGCAGGAACCGGACGCAGTCGTCGAATGCCATGGCCGCCCCTCGCCTCCTCACTTTGTTCTTGGACCCTCGCGTCCCTGGTCTTGCAGTGCCGCCGCCTGGAGCTTCTTCGCCAGAGGCCTTTGCCTCGTCCGCGTCGCCGGCGTCCATCCCCGCCTGAACCTCGCGTCCTCTCTGAACCTTGTGACCGCTGCATCGTCTCTGCATCGAACGTGCCTCTGTCCGCGTTCACAAGAGCATGCCATTGCCCCAGAGATCCACTGTTGTCGTCCCTGACCCGGTCCGGTCCATCGGGACTCCATTCGCGTCCTACTCCGCGCCGGATACGGCAAGCCCCGGCCGGATCTTGCGCCGTCGCAAGCCCCGCTGCCGGCCACCACAGTTCGTTGCGCCTCCTCTGCTTCGAGCATTGCTCGATCCGATCGCATCGCCCAAGGCCCCGTCCTCGCCACCCTCCACCACTCTCGATGTCCCGCGCTGCGCCAAGCTACCGTCTCCTGCCTCGTCGTCAAGTGCCCGCGTTACTGTCCAGGACCTCGCCGGCCTCCCCTGATTCTGCTTCACGAGGAGGACGACCCCAGCGCCAAGTCCGTCTTCGCCATTGACTGAGACCTCGCTCGATCTGTTTGAGTCATCAACCCGTACGCAGCCGTGCAGGCCCAGCTCACTTCGCCCGCGTGGGCCTCCCAGCCGCCAGGCAGCTGCGTTGCCGGGCCCAGCCACTGCTCCGAGCCGGCCCAAGTGCCGTGGTGAGCAACCCAGCCCCTCCAGATTCGGCATGTAGACCTTTTTTTTTCCTATGTTGCGATTTTAGGATTATCTAGAGAATGCCAGATTTGCAGAAAAACCCCTCAACTTCATGCATTTAATAACTAAATAACCATCCATCGGTTTAAAATGATCTAAATATGAAAAATGCTTAGAATTACATCTAGATTCATAATTTCCAACTTTCATGCATGTTTAAAATGTTTAAACTGCTGTTTGCATTAATATGCTTAAATAACATGCTAAAATGATTTATTTCATAACTTAAAAACCGTAGCTCCAAATTTAACAAACTTTATATGTAAATGGGGTAGAAAAATGCCTAGTTTAGCATGGTGGCATCACTTTGAATGTTTAATAACTCTAAAATATGGTTTAGGGCAGAACAGTACCAAATCTAATATATGCTCATGAGGATTTCTCCGGACTTGTTGCTTGTTGTCCCGGCCTCATTTAAACTTGCCTAGATAGGTAGTTTTTCATTTTGCTTTACCCCTTGCCATGTTAAGAACATTTAATATTGTTGGGTACATAAATGAGAGATAACTAAATAAGTCACGTGTTTCGTCAATATGCAACGGATTGAGCTCCACTTAATTTGTAGGATTGTTTGTGCATTTTGCCATGCCATGCCTCTTTAAACCGGACATGCATCATACTTGTTTGTGCATCATGCCATGATTATGTGATGGTTGTTTACCATGATTGTTTGCTTCTTTCCGGTGTTGTTTCTTCGGGTTGGTTCCGATAACGTCGCGTTGTGAGGATTCGTTCGACTTTGTCTGTTTGTCTTCTTCATGGGCTTGTTCTTCTTCCTTGCGGGATCTCAGGCAAGATGGCCATACCCTCGAAATCACTTCTATCTTTGCTTGCTAGTTGCTCGCTCTTTTGCTATGCCGCGATACCTACCACTTGCTATATCATGCCTCCCATATTTCCATGTCAAGCCTCTAACCCTCCTTTCATAGCAAATCGTTGTTTGGCTATGTTACCGCTTTGCTCAGCCCCTCTTATAGCGTTGCTAGTTGCAGGTGAAGATGAAGTTTGTTCCATGTCGGAACATGGATATTGTTTGGGATATCACAATATCTCTTATTTAATTAATGCATCTATATACTTGGTAAAGGGTGGAAGGCTCGGCCTTATGCCTGGTGTTTTGTTCCACTCTTGCCGCCCTAGTTTCCGTCATACCGGTGTTATGTTCCTTGATTTTGCGTTCCTTACACGGTTGGGTTTTATGGGAACCCCTTGACAGTTCGCTTTGAATAAAACTCCTCCAGCAAGGCCCAACCTTGGTTTTCACCATTTGCCTCACCACCACCTACTTTTCCCTTGGGAGTCGCGCTCTCGAGGGTCATCTTTATTTTAACCCCCTCGGGCCAGTGCTTCTCTAAGTGTTGGTCCGAACTAGAGTCCTTTGCAGCACCACCTTAGGGAAACTTGAGGGCTGGTTTTAGTTGTACGGAGCGCTCATTTGGTGTTGCCCTGAGAACGCGACATGTGCAGCTCCTATCGGGATGTTGGCACATCGGGTGGTCTTGCTGGTCTTGTTTTACCATTGTCGAAATGTCTTCTAACCGGGATTCTGAGTGTGATCGGGTCTTCCTAGGAGAAGGAATATCCTTCGTTGACCGTGAGAGCTTGTGATGGGCTAAGTTGGGACGCCCCTGCAGGGTTTGAACTTTCGAAAGCCGTGCCCGCGGTTATGGGCAGATGGGAATTTGTTAATGTCCGATTGTAGAGAACTTGACACTTAACTTAATTAAAGTGAATCAACCGCGTGTGTAACCGTGATGGTCTCTTTTCGGCGGAGTCCGGGAAGAGAACACGATCTCGTGTTATGCTTGAACGTAAGTAGCTTCAGGATCACTGCTTGATCACTTCTAGTTCACGACCGTGCATTGCTTCTCTTCTCGCTCTCTTTTGCGTATGTTAGCCAACATATATGCTTAGTGCTTCCTGTAGCTCCACCTCATTACCCTTTCCTACCCATAAGCTTAAATAGTCTTGATCTCGCGGGTGTGAGATTGTTGAGTCCTCGTGGCTCACAGATACTTCCGAACAGTTGTAGGTGCCGATGATACCAGTGCAGGTGACGCAACCGAGCTCAAGTGGGAACTCGTTAAAGATCGTGTTCGTTGTGTTTGCTTCGTTTCCGTTTGGTCAGTAGTGGAGCCCAATTGGGACAATCGGGGATCTAGCAATTGGGGTTGTCTTCTTTTATTTTGGTTCTATAGTCGGACCTTGATTGTATTCTGGATGATGTATGTTTAACTTGTAATTGTGTGAAGTGGCGATTGTAAGCCAACTCTTTATCCCTTTCTTATTCAGTACATGGGATTGTGTGAAGATTACCCCTCTTGCGACAAACCTACCATGCGGCTATGCCTCTAAGTCGTGCCCCGACATGTGGGAGATATAGCCGCACCGTGGGTGTTACAAGTTGGTATCAGAGCCCTCCCCGACTTAGGAGCCCCCTGCTTGATCGAATCACCGACGTTGTTGAGTCTAGAACAAAATCTTTTGAGTCTTAGGATTATATATATATCAGAGAGTAGGATTCTTTTTACTCCTCAGTCCCTTCATCGCTCTGGTGAGGCCTCCTGACGTAGAGTTTTGACTCTTCTCTCCTCAAATTTCACGAAAAAATTTAGGATCACGCAGGTATCTTGGAATCATTTCGATGGTTTTGTGACGAGAACATTGTTCTTGGTGCCTCCTGACATTAAGGGGTTGTGGCAGTGTCCTGGGGAGTTGAGCTCCGAGTGTTGTCGTCACAATTTTATCGTTGCAGTTCTGGAATACCTGAGTTCGCCGACATCGAAAATCTATTTTATGCAGTTGTTGGTGAGATAACCTCGACGCCACCCAGTACTGGGGCGGGAGTTCGGGAGTATTGCCATAACTCATATAACGGATGCTTTTCGAAGGTTGAGGTACACGATTTCCAAAGGTTTCTTGGTTATGTGTTGAAGGATGGATACAGCTGGATGTAGGAATTGTTAGTTTGGGTGAGATATTATGCTTCCCCTGTATCCCCAACACCCGATTGCATAACCAGAAAGTTTCGGGAGTTTATAAGTGGGAATTCAAGTATATCGTAGGATATCTTTCCAACAGACACATGATACGATATGGGATCTATCATATGTTTGTTTCCGGCTTATCCTGCAAGCCAAATCTTTGTTTTGTTTTTGAGTTGTGGTATTCAAGTTGCTTCAATGTCAAGTGTTGATTCCATACCTTTCCTAAGCGATGTTTCCATATTTCTATGTGAATACCAATCCCTCTTGATCATCGAGGTTGTCATGTCAATCCTTGTTCAACCGGTGTGTTTCTCTTCAAGTGGATCCGATCATTTCAACATCTGCAAGGTCACCTCTCGGTTTTCCCAACGTTGTTTGTTCATATGTCCCCAAGGTGCCTGTGTTTTCCCGCCCACCCACCCCTTTTCTTCGAGGACTAAGATTTCTTAATCAAGTATCCATCTTATTGATGTGAAGTCTCTTCATTCTTTTCAATCAATGCTCTTACCCGATGTTTCTCATGAAGATGCTCTACTAGTCCATCATTCTTCTTTATTTTATTTTCCGGTGGATTCAATTCAATCTTTGGTATTGAGCATAGTCCTTTCATTCGTCCTATGTTTTCTCATGGGATGCATCTCATAATCATTCCCTGCTTACTATTCAATTCTTCCGGAGACATCTCAGAAGATTCACGTTTTTCATTGCTAATTCGTTCAAGATATCTCGAGGTTGTTATCTCATACAAGCCATTTAAGTCAACCGGCGCAATCTATCTTTTAAGTCATCAACGGTGTTTCTCTTGGGTGGGCCCTAACCCACAGGTCTTTTCCAGGATCTTACCTGACTCTTCTAATTTTTCCGGAGTTATTCTCAAGTTCATTTCAAATTTTGATGTAAGAATGAGTTATCACCAGTCAAATGTCTTTCTCCAAGGTCTTTCAAATTCTTCATCATTAGTTCAACCTTTCTAGTCTTCATCTCGGAGTATCTCAACAATTCATGGTGGTCTATCTCATCGGAATTCTCTGTATTTGAAGACCGAAGAAGTGTTTCCTCCAAATCTTGTGCTTTCTCTCGAAGATTCATGGTTCAAGCTTGATGCCATCCTCTCATAATTATTTTCGATTGTGAGAATTCTTTTCACCCATCCGGAGCAATTCAAGAGTCTTTTCAGTTTGATTCTCCGAAGGCCATCATTTCGTGTTTATTCATTCTCAGCTTTCAGCTCTCGTTCTTTCCAATCCCACCGGTGGTTCGTTGAAGTCCTTCTCAAGTTTGCGCTATACCTCTCTTAATCCTTTCTGCGAGAATAAGTAGTATGCCAAATCCGTTGCTTATCATCAATCTAAATTGGTGAAGGATATGCATAATGTAATTCTTATTCTTGTTTCATCGAGTAAATTCAATTCCTTATTCCGAGGTTCATCAAAAAATTTGATTACATTTGTTCCTCTTTCCTTCCGGAGTTCCAAGTTTTTTCTAGGTTATATCATCGCGAAGCTCCATGTAATAATTGCATGGCTTCTCCCGAAGTTCTTTCCAACTTCTCTTTCGTTTGATCATCCTTTTATTACCAGAGTTCTTCATGGAGGCTCTACATGATGACTCATCAAGGATTTAATTCCTTCTCGAACTGTTGATCTAGATTCTTTTCAAAGGAGCTCAAGTATTCTTCATCTTGCATGCCGAAGTGCAATTCTTTCTATCTTATCTTTTTCAGGTGGTGTTATGTCTTTCTTGACAATTTACCTTCATGTTTCATGATTCACAAGTTGTCAGGAATGAGATATTTAAAACCCATCATTTTCATTTCGTTCGCGAGATCTTTTTAACCCAATAATCTATTCATTGGATTTATCTTGGATTATATTTCACCTAAAGCTTTCCCTAAGGATTGTTGCTATTTATGGTGCTCATAAATGATCCAAGTTCTTCATTTATCCCCCAGTGAAATAAGTTTCTCGTCTTCTTATTGATATCAATCCAATCTTTTGTTTTCTGTAGTGGCAGAATTTCGCCTCAATTTCGAGATGTTTTCCATAAGCCCACAACAAGCTTGCTCTTTTCGTTGTTGGTTCTCCAACAACTCTGTTTGACCCTTCTCCTAAAGATGCTTTTCAAGCTCATTTGAGGTAGAAGATGTTGTTTTCTCCTCCGTTCTTTTGATTCCATTCTTTCATTTGTTCCGGAGGTAGTGTGTTGTGGATTTCATCAAGTATCCTCTCATCTTGTCAAGTTCATATTCTTTGCCTTCCATTTCCAACGGAAGTGTTGTCGTAATTGATCCCTATCGTTCCTTGTACATCTCGTTTCTACTGGAGTGCTTGCATGTACTTCCTGTCCATTGCAACCCTTTTCTTATGTCCTTCAACCTACAAGGCTCTAGTAAGGTTCCTTGTTCCTCTTTTCTAATGAAGTATTTTCAACTTCGTTCATCTCCGCTGTATTCTTTTCTCAAATTGTTTAACCTCTCAAGGTTAATCGGTTTCACTCAGTTGTACAAGAAGCAACTTAGTTTTACCTCTTCTCTTCCTCTTTCGCTTCTCTCCGGTGCCATCCTAGATCTCGGGACGAGATCCTCTTGTAGTGGTTGAGTGTTGTAACGCCCGAGACCGTTGCGCCAGGTGTTTTCCAGTTATTCGCTGCCATTGCCATGTCTTTTTCTTGCGTGTTGCATCTTGCCATGTCATCATGTGCATTGCATCATCATGTTTTCAAAACTTGCATCCGTCCTGGTCCCCTCGTTCTTTCCGGTGTCTGTTCTGAGCCCAGACACACTTGCACGCGCCCGCGGCACGTCCGAAATATTATTTTTTAAGTGGCCGGAAAATGTTCTCGAAATGGGATGAGATTTGGCGTGCGGTCTTGTTATGTTGTAGGTAGACCATCTGCCAAGTTTCATCGCATTCGGAGTCTGTTTGACGCCCCAACGGATATCTATAGCGGCATTATAGTCGGTCAAACGTCGGACGTTTTTGGTCTCCGGAAACATGTGTCGGGCTGCCCATCTTCCTCTTTTCTCAGCCCACTGGTCCACTTGCACAGTCCATCTAGCCCACCTACCTACCGCCAGGCCCAATCTTACCTCTCTCGTCAGCCCGCGGCCCTCCTCACGTGCGCGTCCGAAAGCTGTCCCGAACCCGACCCGGGTTGTCGTTACCGACGGGCCCGGATCATCCCCAAACGTCTATAAAACATCACCATTTTCTTATTTGGACTCTGTAACCTCTTTATTCTCGATTGTACAATTTAAATCAGAGGGTCCAAATAAACCCTAATATAATCTCCCTGAGATATATATTGACCAACCCTAAATTCAAGGAGGTTTGTCCCATCCACCAAATCCCCTCACCTGTCGCCGCCAGTCCTCTTCCTCCTCGGGATCCCTTCCGATCCAATCCACCTCGAGCTCTTCACCCAACCAACCACCAAGCCGATCCAAAAATCCATCCCCGACCAACCTCACTCCTCTGCTCATCTCTCTCTCTCTCTCCCGAGCTCTCAAATCCCCTCCTCTGCTTCTTATTGCAGGAACCGAACGCAATCGTCGAACGCCATGGCCGCCCCTCGCCTCCTCACTTTGTTCCTGGACCCTCGCGTCCCTGGTCTTGCAGTGCCGCCGCCTGGAGCTTCTTCGTCGGAGGCCTTCGCCTCGTCCGCGTCGCTGGCGTCCATCCCCGCCTGAACCTCGCGTCCTCTCTGAACCTTGTGACCGCTGCATCGTCTCTGCATCGAACGCGCCTCTGTCCGTGTTCACAAGAGCTCGCCATTGCCCCAGAGATCCATTGTTGCCGTCCCCAACCCGCCTCGGTCCATTGGGAATCCATTTGCGTCCTACTCCGCGCCGGATACGGCAAGCCCCGGTCGGATCTTGCACCGTCGCAAGCCCACTGCCGGCCACCAAAGTTCCTTGCGCCTCCTCTGCTTCAAGCACTGCTCGATCTGACCGCATCGCCCAAGGCCCCGTCCTCGCCACCCTCCACCAACCTCGATGTCTCGCGCCGCGCCAAGCTACCGTCACCTGCCTCGTCGTCAAGTGCACGTGTTGCCGTCCAGGACCGCGCCGGCCTCCCCTGCTTCTGCTTCACGAGGGGACGACCCCAGCGCCAAGTCTGTCTTTGCCGTTGACTGAGTCCTTGCTCGATCTGTTCGAGTCATCGACCCGTACGCAGCCGCGCAGGCCCTGCTCCCTTCGCCCGCGTGGGCCTCCCAGCCGCCAGGCAGCTGCGTTGCCGGGCTCAGCCACTGCTCCGAGCTAGCCCAAGTGTCGTGGTGAGCAACCCAGCCCCTCCAGATTCGGCATGTAGACCTTTTTTCCCGTGTTACGATTTTAGGATTATCCAGAGAACGCCAGATTTGCAAAAAAAAAAACCTCAGCTTCATGCATTTAATAACTAAATAACCATGCATCGGTTTAAATGATCTAAATATGAAAAATGCTTAGAATTGCATCTAGATTCATAATTTCCAACTTTCATGCATGTTTAAAATGTTTAAACTGTTGTTTGCATTAATTTGCTTAAATGACATGCCAAAATGATTTATTTCATAACTTAATAATCGTAGCTCCAAATTTAACAAACTTTATATGTATATGGGGTAGAAAAATGCCTAGTTTAACATGGTGGCATCACTTTGCATGTTTAATAACTCTAAATATGGTTTAGGGCAGAACAGTACCAAATCTAATATATGCTCATGAGGATTTCTCCGGAGTTGTTGCTTGTTGTTCCGGCCTCATTTAAACTTGCCTAGATAGGTAGTTTTTCATTTTGCTTCACCCCTTGCCATGTTAAGAACATTTAATACTGTTGGGTACATAAACGAGAGAGAACTAAATAAGTCACGTGGTGTTTCGCCAATATGCAACGGAGTTGCATATTGAGCTCCACTTAATTTGTAGGATTGTTTGTGCATTTTGCCATGCCATGCCTCTTTAAACCGGACATGCATCATACTTGTTTGTGCATCATGCCATGATTATGTGATGGTTGTTTACCATGATTGTTTGCTTCTTTATGGTGTTGCTTCTTCGGGTTGGTTCCGATAACATCGCGTTGTGAGGATTCGTTCAACTTCGTCCGTTTGTCTTCTTCATGGGCTTGTTCTTCTTCCTTGCGGGATCTCAAGCAAGATGACCATACCCTCGAAATCACTTCTATCTTTGCTTGCTAGTTGCTAGCTCTTTTTCTATGCCGCGATACCTACCACTTGCTATATCATGCCTCCCATATTGTCATGTCAAGCCTCTAACCCTCCTTTCCTAGCAAACCGTTGTTTGGCTATGTTACCGCTTTGCTCAGCCCCTGTTATAGCATTGCTAGTTGCAGGTGAAGATGAAGTTTGTTTCGTGTTGGAACATGGATATTGTTTGGGATATCACAATATCTCTTATTTAATTAATGCATCTATATAGTTGGTAAAGGGTGGAAGGCTCGACCTTATGCGTGGTGTTTTGTTCCATTCTTGCCGCCCTAGTTTCCGTCATAGCGGTGTTATGTTCCTTGATTTTGCGTTCCTTACACGGTTGGGTGTTATGGGGACCCCTTGACAGTTCACTTTGAATAAAACTCCTGCAGCAAGGCCCAACCTTGGTTTTACCATTTGCCTCACCACCACCTACTTTTCCCTTGGGAGTCATGCTCTCGAGGGTCATCTTTATTTTAACCCCCCGGGGCCAGTGCTTCTCTAAGTGTTGGTCCGAACTAGAGTCCTTTGCAGCGCCACCTTGGGGAAACTTGAGGGCTGGTTTTAGTTGTGCGGAGCGCTCATCCGGTGTTGCCCTAAGAATGAGATATGTGCAGCTCGTATCGGGATGTCGGCACATCGGGCGGTCTTGCTGGTCTTGTTTTACCTTTGTCGAAATGTCTTCTAACCGGGATTTCGAGTCTGATCGGGTCTTCCTGGGAGAAGGAATATCCTTCATTGACCGCGAGAGCTTGTGATGGGCTAAGTTGGGACACCCCTGCAGGGTTTGAACTTTCGAAAGTCGTGCCCGCGGTAATGGGCAGATGGGAATTTGTTAATGTCCGATTGTAGAGAACTTGACACTTAACTTAATTAAAGTGAATCAACCACGTGTGTAACCGTGATGGTCTCTTTTCGGCGGAGTCCGGGAAGAGAACACGGTCTTGTGTTATGCTTGAACGTAAGTAGCTTCAGGATCACTTCTTGATCACTTCTAGTTCAAGACCGTGCGTTGCTTCTCTTCTCGCTCTCTTTTGCGTATGTTAGCCACCATATATGCTTAGTGCTTCCTGCAGCTCCACCTCATTACCCTTTCCTACCCATAAGCTTAGATAGTCTTGATCTCGCGGGTGTGAGATTGCTGAGTCCTCGTGGCTCACAGATACTTCCAAACAGTTGCAGGTGCCGATGATACCAGTGCAGGTGACGCAACCGAGCTCAAGTGGGAGCTCATTGAAGATCGCGTTCGTTGTGTTTGCTTCGTTTCTCTTTGGTCAGTAGTGGAGCCCAGTTGGGACGATCGGGGATCTAGCAATTGGGGTTGTCTTCTTTTATTTTGGTTCTGTAGTCGGACCTTAATTGTATTCTAGATGATGTATGTTTAACTTGTAATTGTGTGAAGTGGCGATTGTAAGCCAACTCTTTATCCCTTTCTTATTCAGTACATGGGATTGTGTGAAGATTACCCCTCTTGCGACAAACCTACCATGCGGCTATGCCTCTAAGTCGTGCCCCGACACGTGGGATATATAGCCGCATTGTGGGTGTTACATCACTCCTTTTGGAGCCTTTTGTTATGTGTCTATGCCTTTCGGGCTCAAGAGTGCCCAGGCGACTTACTAGCGATGTGTGTAGAATAGTCTTCACGATCATATTGGGTGCAATGTTCATGCTTATGTGGATGATATTATGGTGAAGTCCAAAAAGAAGGAAACCTTGATAGATGAATTGAAAGAAACATTTACAATCTTCGGGTCTACAAGATGATGCTTAACCCGACCAAGTGTGTCTTTGGCGTGCCAGCAGGCAAGCTCTTGGGTTTTCTGGTTTCTGAAAGAGGCATTGAAGCTAACCCGGAGAAGATGAAGGCCATTACATCATTGGCTAAACCAGCGTGTATCAATGATGTTCAGCATCTAGTAGGTCATATTGCGGCCTTAAGCCGATTCGTAAGCCGGTTGGGTGAGAGAGTTATACCGCTGTACCAGATGATGAAGAAAACAAATCACTTTGTCTGGAGCGATACTGCTAATGAAGCGTTTGAAGCCTTGAAGAGACAGCTAGCTGAGCCGCCAGTCCTTGCTGCTCCTATTGATAAGGATCCATTGTTGTTATATGTGGCTGCTAATGCCAAGGCTGTCACCGTAGCTATTGTGGTGGAACGGAAGGAGGCAGGCAAGGAACATCCAGTTCAGAGGCCGGTTTATTATCTCAGTGAGGTGCTTATTGAATCCAAGCAAAGGTATCCTTATTGGCAGAAGCTGGTATATGGAGTCTTCATGGCTAGTCAAAAGCTCAAGCAATATTTCTTTGGTCATCCTATCACCGTGGTTAGTTCTGCTCCCTTAGGGGATATCATTCAAAACAGAGAAGCCACAGGTCGGGTAGCAAAGTGGGCCATTGAGCTTGGACCCCATGGTTTGAAATATATGCCTCGTGCAATCAAGTCACAAGCACTTGTGGATTTCATTAATGATTGGATAGAGTGACAGACACCTGAAGAGAAGCCGGATCACACATATTGGACTATTCACTTCGACGGATCTAGACAGTTAGAAGGCTCGAGGGTTGGAGTTGTCTTGACTTCCCCACGAGGTGATAAATTTTCCTATGTTCTCCGGTGGATGTTCCCTTGTACTAACAATGCAGCTGAGTATGAGGTCTTGCTCCATGGTCTTCGGATGGCTAAGGAGATGAACTTAAGCCGGGTGAGGTGGTTCGGTGACTCAGATCTGGTAGCTTAGCAAGTGTGTGGCACTTGGGATTCTAAGGATCCACTCATGGCGGCTTATCATTGAGAGGTTGATACTATCGCAGGTCACTTCAAGGGTTATCAAGTTGAACATGTTGATCGCAGGAAAAATGAGGCAGCTGATGCTTTAAGCCGGTTAGGGTCTCAGCGTAAGCCGGTGCCACCTAACATTTTCCTGGATATTCTGCATAACCCTTCTGTCAAATTTCCTACAGAAGAGGATCTTGCTATTCCTGACCCAGAAGCACAATTGGTGGCGGCTCTTGATGCTATTCCTGACTGGACGGTTCCATATTTGGCTTATATGACCCGGGGCAAGTTACCTTAGGATGAAACTTTGGCCAGGCAGATAACTCGGCGGTCTAAGTCAATGACTATTGTCAATGGAGAGTTGCATCACGCAGTGTCACAGGGGCGTTTCAACATTGTGTTTCTCCTGAAGAAGGATGTGAGATTTTGCGAGAGATTCGTGAAGGAAATTATGGTCATCATGTCGGTTCTAAGTCTCTCATAGCCAAGACTTTCCGTCATGGGTTTTATTGGCTGGCAGCTCACGCTGATGCTGAGGATCTAGTAAGTAAATGTGATGGTTGTCAGAAGTTTTCACGACGAGCTCATGTGTCGGCTCAAGAATCGAGGATGATTATGATTGCTTGGCCGTTTGCAGTCTGGGGGCTAGATATGGTTGAGCCTTTCATGAGGTCCAAAGATAAAAAGACTCATCTTTTGGTGGCGGTTGACAAGTTTACAAAATGGGTTGAAGCAGAGCCGGTTAGCAAGTGTGACGCGGCAATGACGGTTCAATTTATCAAAAAGGTGATTTTCTGTTTTGGCTTTCCCCATAGTATTATAACTGATAATGACACTAATTTATCCAAGGGTGCTATGAAATAATTTTGTCAACATGAGCATATCCGGCTTGATGTATCATCAGTGGCTCACCTCCAGTCTAATGGTCAAGCTGAGAGAGCTAATTGATAACCCACAAGTATAGGGGATCGCAACAGTTTTCGAGGGTAGAGTATTCAACCCAAATTTATTGATTCGACACAAGGGGAGCCAAAGAATATTCTCAAGTATTAGCAGCTGAGTTGTCAATTCAACCACACCTGGAAACTTAATATCTGCAGGAAAGTATTTAGTAGCAAAGTAATATGATAGTAGTGGTAATGGTAGCAAAAGGGCAACAGTAGTAAAAGTAGTGTTTTTGGTAATTCGTAGTGATGATAGCAATAGCAATTGAAAAATAAATAAGCGAAGAACAATATATGGAAATCTCGTAGGCAATGGATCGGTGATGGAGAATTATGCCAGATGCGGTTCATCATGTAACAATCATAACATAGGGTGACACAGAACTAGCTCCAATTCATCAATGTAATGTCGGCATGTATTCCGAATATAGTCATACGTGCTTATGGAAAAGAACTTGCATGACATCTTTTATCCAACCCTCCCGTGGCAGAGGGGTCCTAATGGAAACTAAGGGATATTAAGGCCTCCTTTTAATAGAGTACCAGAACAAAGCATTAGCACATAGTGAATACATGAACTCCTCAAACTATGGTCATCACCGGTAAGTATCCCGATTATTGTCACTTGGGGGTTAACGGATCATAACACATAATAGGTGACTATAGACTTGCAAGATAAGATAAAGAACTCTCATATATTGAGGAAAACATAATATGTTCAGATCTGAAATCATGGCACTCAGGCCCTAGTGACAAGCATTAAGCATAGCAAAGTCATAGCAACATCAATCTCAGGACATAGTGGATACTAGGGATCAAACCCTAACAAAACTAACTCGATTACATGATAGGTCTCATCCAACCCATCACCGTCCAGCAAGCCTACGATGGAATTACTCATGCACGGCGGTGAGCATCATGAAATTGGTGATGGAGGATGGTTGATGATGACGATGGCGACGGATTCCCCTCTCTGGAGCCCCGAACGGACTCTAGAACAGCCCTCCCGAGAGGTTTTAGGGCTTGGCGGCGGCCCCGTATCTTAAAATGTGATGAATTCTTCTCTTTGATTTTTTTCTCCCCGAAAGCAAATATATAGAGTTGGAGTTGAGGCCGGAGGAGCTCCAGGGGGCCCACGAGGTAGGGGGCGCGCCCTAGGGGGGCACGCGTGCCCCCACCCTCATGGACAGGTGGTGGGCCCCTGGTCTTCATCTTTTGCAAGGATTTTTTTTATTTCCGAATATATGTTCCATGAAGTTTCAGGTCATTCCGAGAACTTTTGTTTCTGCACATAAATAACACCATGGCAATTCTGCTGAAAACAGCGTCAGTCCGGGTTAGTTTCATTCAAATCATGCAAGTTAGAGTCCAAAGCAAGGGCAAAAGTGTTTGGAAAAGTAGATACGACGGAGACGTATCAACTCCCCCAAGCTTAAACCTTTGCTTGTCCTCAAGCAATTCAGTTGACAAACTGAAAGTGATAAAGAAAAACTTTTACAAACTCTGTTTGCTCTTATTGTTGTAAATATGTAAAGCCAGCATTCAAGTTTTTAGCAAAGATTACGAACTAACCATATTCACAATAACGCTTAGGTCCCATGTTTACTCATATCAATGGCATAATCAACTAGCGAGCAATAATAATAAATCTCGGATGACAACACTTTCTCAAAACAATCATGATATGATATAACAAGATGGTATCTCGCTAGCACTTTCTGAGACCGCAAAACATAAATGCAGAGCACCTTTAAAGATCAAGGACTGACTAGACATTGTAATTCATGGTGAAAGAGATCCATTCAAGTCATACTCATTGTAAACTAACAGTAATGAATGCAAATGACAGCGGTGCTCTCCAACTGGTGCTTTTTAATAAGAAGATGATGACTCAACATGAAAGTAAATAGACAGGCCCTTCGCAGAGGGAAGCAGGGATTTGTAGAGGTGCCACAGCTTGGTTTTGAAATAGAGATGAATAATATTTTGAGCGGTATACTTTCATTGTCAACATAACAACCAAGAGATGGCAATATCTTCCATGCTACACACATTATAGGCGGTTCCCAAACAGAATGGTAAAGTCTATACTCCCCCTCCACCAAGAAGCAACGAGGGGAGAGTGTGATCTACGTACCCGGTAGATTGACAACGGAAGCGTTTGGTTGATGTAGTCGTACGTCTTCACGGCCCGACCGATCAAGCACCGAAACTACGGCACCTCCGAGTTCTAGCACACGTTCAGCTCGATGACGATCCCCGGACTCCAATCCAGCAAAGTGTCGGGGAAGAGTTCCGCCAGCACGACGGCGTGGTGACGATCTTGATGTACTACTGTCGCAGGGCTTCGCCTAAGCACCGCTACAATATTATCGAGGTCTATGGTGGCTGGGGGCGCCGCACACGACTAAGAGTAAGATCACGTGGATCAACTTGTGTTTCTATGGGGTGCCCCTGCCTCCGTATATAAATGACTAAAGGGGGGAGGCCGGCCGGCCACATAGGGCGCGCCAGAAGAGTCCTACTCCCTCTGGGAGTAGGATTCCCCCCCCCCCCAATCCTAGTTGGAATAGGACTCGCGGAGGGGGGAAAAGAGAGAGAGGGGCCGGCCCCCTCTCCTTGTCCAATTCGGACCAAGGGACGGGAGGGGCGCGCGGCCCACTATGGGCTGCCTCTTCTCTTTTCCACTAAGGCCCATTAAGGCCCATCTAGCTCCCCGGGGGGTTCCGGTAACCTCCCGGTACTCCGGTAAAATCCTGATTTTCCCGGAACACTTCCGATATCCAAACATAGGCTTCCAATATATCAATCTTTATGTCTCGACCATTTCGAGACTCCTCGTCATGTCCGTGATCACATCCGGGACTCCAAACAACCTTCGGTACATCAAAATGCATAAACTCATAATATAACTGTCATCGTAACCTTAAGCGTGCGGACCCTACGGGTTCGAGAACAATGTAGACATGACCGAGACACGTCTCCGGTCAATAACCAATAGCGGGACCTAGATGCCCATATTGGCTCCTACATATTCTACGAAGATCTTTATCGGTCAGACCGCATAACAACATACGTTGTTCCCTTTGTCATTGGTATGTTACTTGCTCGAGATTCGATCGTCGGTATCCCATACCTAGTTCAATCTCGTTACTGGCAAGTCTCTTTACTCGTTCTGTAATACATCATCCCGCAACTAACTCATTAGTCACAATGCTTGCAAGGCTTAAGTGATGTGCATTACCGAGAGGGCCCAGAGATACCTCTCCGACAATCGGAGTGACAAAACCTAATATCGAAATACGCCAACCCAACATGTACCTTTGGAGACACCTGTAGTACTCCTTTATAATCACCCAGTTCCGTTGTGACGTTTGGTAGCACCCAAAGTGTTCCTCCGGTAAACGGGAGTTGCATAATCTCATAGTTACACGAACATGTATAAGTCATGAAGAAAGCAATAGCAACATACTAAACGATCAAGTGCTAAGCTAACGGAATGGGTCATGTCAATCAGATCATTCACTTAATGATGTGATCCCATTAATCAAATAACAACTCCTTGTTCATGGTTAGGAAACATAACCATCTTTGATTAACTAGCTAGTCAAGTAGAGGCATACTAGTGACACTCTGTTTGTCTATGTATTCACACATGTATTATGTTTCCAGTTAATACAATTCTAGCATGAATAATAAACATTTATCATGATATAAGGAAATAAATAATAACTTTATTATTGCATCTAGGGCATATTTCCTTCAGTCTCCCACTTGCACTAGAGTCAATAATCTAGATTACACAGTTATGATTCTCACACCCATGGAGCCTTGGTGCTGATCATGTTTTGCTCGTGGAAGAGGCTTAGTCAACGGGTCTGCAACATTCAGATCCGTATGTATCTTGCAAATCTCTATGTCTCCCACCTGGACTAGATCCCGGATGGAATTGAAGCGTCTCTTGATGTGCTTGGTTCTCTTGTGAAATCTGGATTCCTTTGCCAAGGCAATTGCACCAGTATTATCACAAAAGATTTTCATTGGACCCGATGCACTAGGTATGACACCTAGATCGGATATGAACTCCTTCATTCAGACTCCTTCATTTGCTGCTTCCGAAGCAGCTATGTACTCCGCTTCACATGTAGATCCCACTACAACGCTTTGTTTAGAACTGCACCAACTGACAGCTCCACCGTTTAATGTAAACACGTAACCGGTTTGCAATTTAGAATCGTCCGGATCAGTGTCAAAGCTTGCATAAATGTAACCGTTTACGATGAGCTCTTTGTCACCTCCATATACGAGAAACATATACGTGGTCCTTTTCAGGTACTTCAGGATGTTCTTGACCGCTATCCAGTGATCCACTCCTGGATTACTTTGGTACCTCCCTGCTAGACTTATAGCAAGGCACACATCAGGTCTGGTACACAGCATTGCATACATGATAGAGCCTATGGCTGAAGCATAGGGAACATCTTTCATATTCTCTCTATCTTCTGCAGTGGTCGGGCATTGAGTCTTACTCAACTTCACACCTTGTAACACAGGCAAGAACCCTTTCTTTGCTTGATCCATTTTGAACTTCTTCAAAACTTTGTCAAGGTATGTGCTTTGTGAAAGTCCAATTAAGCGTCTTGATCTACCTCTATAGATCTTAATGCCTAATATGTAAGCAGCTTCACCGAGGTCTTTCATTGAAAAACTCTTATTCAAGTATCCCTTTATGCTATCCATAAATTCTATATCATTCCCAATTAGTAATATGTCATCTACATATAATATCAGAAATGCTATAGAGCTCCCACTCACTTTCTTGTAAATACAGGCTTCTCCAAAAATCTGTATAAAACCAAATGCTTTGATCACACTATCAAAACGTTTATTCCAACTCCGAGAGGCTTGCACCAGTCCATAAATGTATCGCTGGAGCTTGCACACTTTGTTAGCTCCCTTTGGATCGACAAAACCTTCTGGTTGCATCATATACAACTCTTCTTCCAGAAATCCATTCAGGAATGCAGTTTTGACATCCATCTGCCAAATTTCATAATCATAAAATGTGGCAATTGCTAACATGATTCGGACAGACTTAAGCATCGCTACGGGTGAGAAGGTCTCATCGTAGTCAATCCCTTGAACTTGTCGAAAACCTTTTGCGAGAAGTCGAGCTTTGTAGACAGTAATATTACCGTCAGCGTCAGTCTTCTTCTTGAAGATCCATTTATTCTCAATTGCTTGCCGATCATCGGGCAAGTCAACCAAAGTCCATACTTTGTTCTCATACATGGATCCCATCTCAGATTTCATGGCTTCAAGCCACTTTGCGGAATTTGGGATCACCATCGCTTCTTCATAGTTCGTAGGTTCATCATGATCTAGTATCATGACTTCCAGAATGGGATTACCGTACCACTCTGGCGCAGATCTTACTCTGGTTGATCTACGAGGTTCAGTAGTATCTTGTTCTGAAGTTTCATGATCATCATCATTAGCTTCCTCACTAACTGGTGTAGGTGTCACATAAACAGTTTTCTGTGATGTACTACTTTCCAATAAGGGAGCAGGTACAGTTACCTCATCAAGTTCTACTTTCCTCCCACTCACTTCTTTTGAGAGAAACTCCTTCTCTAGAAAGTTTCCAAATTTAGCAACAAAAGTCTTGCCTTCGGATCTGTGATAGAAGGTGTATCCAATAGTCTCCTTTGGATATCCTATGAAGACACATTTCTCCGATTTGGGTTCAAGCTTATCAGGTTGAAGCTTTTTCACATAAGCATCGCAGCCCCAAACTTTCAGAAACGACAACTTTGGTTTCTTGCCAAACCACAGTTCATAAGGCGTCGTCTCAATGGATTGATGGTGCCCTATTTAACGTGAATGCGGCCGTCTCTAGAGCGTATCCCCAAAACGATAGCGGTAAATCAGTAAGAGACATCATAGATCGCACCATATCTAGTAACGTACGATTACGACGTTCGGACACACCATTACGCTGTGGTGTTCCGGGTGGCGTGAGTTGCGAAACTATTCCACAATTTTTCAAATGTACACCAAACTCGTAACTCAAATATTCTCCTCCACGATCAGATCATAGAAACTTTATTTTCTTGTTACGATGATTTTGAACTTCACTTTGAAATTCTTTGAACTTTCCAAACGTTTCAGACTTATGTTTCATTAAGTAGATATACCCATATCTGCTTAAGTTATCTGTGAAGGTGAGAAAATAACGATATCCGCCACGAGCCTCAATATTCATCGGACCACATACATCTGTATGTATGATTTCCAACAAATCTGTTGCTCTCTCCATAGCACCGGAGAACAGTGTTTTGGTCATCTTGCCCATGAGGCACGGTTCGCAAGTACCAAGTGATTCATAATCAAGTGGTTCCAAAAGTCCATCAGTATGGAGTTTCTTCATGCGCTTTACACCGATATGACCTAAACGGCAGTGCCACAAATATGTTGCACTATCATTATCAACTCTGCATCTTTTGGCTTCAACATTTATGAATATGTGTGTTACTACTATCGAGATTCAATAAGAATAGACCACTCTTCAAGTGTGCATGACCATAAAATATATTACTCATATAAATAGAACAACCATTATTCTCAGATTTAAATGAATAACCGTCTCGCATCAAACAAGATCCAGATATAATGTTCATGCTTAACGCTGGCACCAAATAACAATTATTTAGGTCTAATATTAATCCCGAAGGTAGATGTAGAGGTAGCATGCCGACTGCGATCACATCGACTTTGGAACCGTTTCCCACGCGCATCGTCACCTCGTCCTTAGCCAATCTTCGCTTAATCCGTAGTCCCTGTTTCGAGTTGCAAATATTAGCAACAGAACCAGTATCAAATACCCAGGTGCTACTGCGAGCATTAGTAAGGTACACATCAATAACATGTATATCACATATACCTTTGTTCACCTTGCCATCCTTCTTATCCGCCAAATACTTGGGGCAGTTCTGCTTCGAGTGACCAGTCTGCTTGCAATAGAAGCACTCAATTTCAGGCTTAGGTCCAGGTTTGGGTTTCTTCTCTTGAGTAGCAACTTGCTTGCTGTACTTTTTGAAGTTTCCCTTCTTCTTCCCTTTGCCCTTTTTCTTGAAACTAGTGGTCTTGTTGACCATCAACACTTGATGCTCCTTCTTGATTTCTACCTCCGCAGCCTTCAGCATTGCGAAGAGCTCGGGAATAGTCTTATTCATCCCTTGCATATTATAGTTCATCACGAAGCTCTTGTAGCTTGGTGGCAGTGATTGGAGAATTTTTTCAATGACGCAATCATCTGGAAGATTAACTCCCAATTGAATCAAGTGATTATTATACCCAGACATTTTGAGTATATGCTCACTAACAGAACTGTTCTCCTCCATCTTACAGCTATAGAACTTATTGGAGACTTTATATCTCTCAATCCGGACATTTGCTTGAAATATTAACTTCAACTCCTGGAACATCTCATATGCTCCATGATGTTCAAAACATTGTTGAAGTCCCGATTCTAAGTCGTAAAGCATGGCACACTGAACTATTGAGTAGTCATCAGCTTTGCTCTGCCAGGCGTTCATAACATCCGGCATTGCTCCAGCAGCAGGCCTGGCACCCAGCGGTGCTTCCAGGACGTAATTCTTCTGTGCAGCAATGAGGATAATCCTCAAGTTACGGACCCAGTCTGTGTAATTGCTACCATCATCTTTCAACTTTGCTTTCTCAAGGAACACATTAAAATTCAACGGAACAACAGCACGAGCCATCTATCTACAATCAAGCATAAACAAGCAAGATACTTATCAGGTACTAAGTTTCATGATAAATTTAAGTTCAGTTAATTTACTTAAAGAACTCCCACTTAGATAGACATCCCTCTAATCCTCTAAGTGATTACGTGATCCAAATCAACTAAACCATGTCCGATCATCACGTGAGATGGAGTAGTTTCATTGGTGAACATCACTATGTTGATCATATCTACTATATGATTCACGCTCGACCTTTCGGTCTCCGTGTTCCGAGGCCATATCTGTATATGCTTGCCTCGTCAAGTATAACCCGAGTATTCCGCGTGTGCAACTGTTTTGCACCCGTTGTATTTGACCGTAGAGCCTATCACACCCGATCATCACGTGGTGTCTCAGCACGAAGAACTTTCGCAACGGTGCATACTCGGGGAGAACACTTCTTGATAATTAGTGAGAGATCATCTTATAATGCTACCGTCAATCAAAGCAAGATAAGATGCATAAAATATAAACATCACATGCAATCAATGTAAGTGATATGATATGGCCATCATCATCTTGTACTTGTGATCTCCATCTCCAAAGCACCGTCGTGATCACCATCGTCACCGGCGCGACACCTTGATCTCCATCGTAGCATCGTTGTCGTCTCGCCAAGCTTGTGCTTCCACGACTATCGCTACCGCTTAGTGATAAAGTAAAGCATTACATCGCGATTGCATTGCATACAATAAAGCGACAACCATATGGCTCCTGCCAGTTGCCGATAATTCGGTTACAAAACATGATCATCTCATACAATAAAATTCAGCATCATGTCTTGACCATATCACATCACAACATGCCCTGCAAAAACAAGTTAGACGTCCTCTACTTTGTTGTTGCAAGTTTTACGTGGCTGCTACGGGCTTAAGCAAGAACTAATCTTACCTACGCATCAAAACCACAATGATAGTTTGTCAAGTTGGTGCTGTTTTAACCTTCGCAAGGACTGGGCGTAGCCACACTTGGTTCAACTAAAGTTGGAGAAACTGTCACCCGCAAGCCACCTCTGTGCAAAGCACGTCGGGAGAACCGGTCTCGCGTAAGCGTACGCGTAATGTCGGTCTGGGCCGCTTCATCCAACAATACCGCCGAACCAAAGTATGACATGCTGGTAAGCAGTATGACTTATATCGCCCACAACTCACTTGTGTTCTACTCGTGCATATAACATCAACATATAAAACCTAGGCTCGGATGCCACTGTTGGGGAACGTAGTAATTTCAAAAAATTTCCTACGCACACGCAAGATCACGGTGATGCATAGCAACGAGGGGAGAGTGTGATCTACGTACCCGGTAGATCGACAACGGAAGCGTTTGGTTGATGTAGTCGTACGTCTTCACGGCCCGACCGATCAAGCACCGAAACTACGGCACCTCCGAGTTTTAGCACACGTTCAGCTCGATGACGATCCCCGGACTCCGATCCAGCAAAGTGTCGGGGAAGAGTTCCGTCAGCACGACGGCATGGTGACGATCTTGATGTACTACTGCCGCAGGGCTTCGCCTAAGCACCGCTACAATATTATCAAGGTCTATGGTGGCTGGGGGCCACGCACACGGCTAAGAGTAAGATCACGTGGATCAACTTGTGTTTCTCTGGGGTGCCCCTGCCTCCGTATATAAAGGACTAAAGGGGGGAGGCCGGCCGGCCACATAGGGCGCGCCAGGAGAGTCCTACTCCCTCTGGGAGTAGGATTCCCCCCCCCCCAATCCTAGTTGGAATAGGACTCGCGGAGGGGGGAAAAGAGAGAGAGGGGCCGGCCCCCTCTCCTGGTCCAATTCGGACCAAGGGAGGGGAGGGGCGCGCGGCCCACTATGGGCTGCCTCTTCTCTTTTCCACTAAGGCCCATTAAGGCCCATCGAGCTCCCCGGGGGGTTCTGGTAACCTCCCGGTACTCCAGTAAAATCCTGATTTTACCCGGAACACTTCCGATATCCAAACATAGGCTTCCAATATATCAATCTTTATGTCTCGACCATTTCGAGACTCCTCGTCATGTCCGTGATCACATCCAGGACTGCAAACAACCTTAGGTACATCAAAATGCATAAACTCATAATATAACTGTCATCGTAACCTTAAGCGTGCGGACCCTACGGGTTCGAGAACAATGTAGACATGACCGAGACACGTCTCCGGTCAATAACCAATAGCAGGACCTGGATGCCCATATTGGCTCCTACATATTCTACGAAGATCTTTATCGGTCAGACAGCATAACAACATACGTTGTTCCCTTTGTCATCGGTATGTTACTTGCCCGAGATTCGATCGTCGGTATCCCATACCTAGTTCAATCTCGTTACTGGCAAGTCTCTTTACTCGTTCTGTAATACATCATCCCGCAACTAACTCATTAGTCGCAATGCTTGCAAGGCTTAAGTGATGTGCACTACCGAGAGGGCCCAGAGATACCTCTCCGACAATCGGAGTGACAAAACCTAATCTCGGAATACGCCAACCCAACATGTACCTTTGGAGACACCTATAGTACTCATTTATAATCTACGTTGTGACGTTTGGTAGCACCCAAAGTGTTCCTCCGGTAAACGGGAGTTGCATAATCTCATAGTTACAGGAACATGTATAAGTCATGAAGAAAGCAATAGCAACATACTAAACGATCAAGTCCTAAGCTAACGGAATGGGTCATGTCAATCAGATCATTCACTTAATGATGTGATCCCGTTAATCAAATAACAACTCCTTGTTCATGGTTAGGAAACATAACCATCTTTGATTAACGAGCTAGTCAAGTAGAGGCATACTAGTGACACTTTGTTTGTCTATGTATTCACACATGTATTATGTTTCCGGTTAATACAATTCTAGCATGAATAATAAACATTTATCATGATATAAGGAAATAAATAATAACTTTATTATTGCCTCTAGGGCATATTTCCTTCAGGATGAACTAATCATATTTACAAAAACAAGAGAGGTCGAGTTCATACCAGCTTTTCTCGTCTCAGTCAGTCCATCATATATCGTCATAATTGCCTTTCACTTGCACGACCGAATAGTGTGAATAATAATAGTGCACCTGCATTGGACTAAGCTGGAATCAGCAAGCATTCAATAAACAGGAGAAGACAAGGCAATATGGGCTCTTTTGTCAGATCAACAATAATGCATATAAGAGCTACTTCAACAATTTAATTATGGTCTTCTCCTATCGACCCCCAAAGAAAAGAAATAAAACTATTTACACGGGAAAGCTCCCAACAAGCAAAAGAAGAATAGGAAATCTTTTTGGGTTTTCCTTTTTTAATTACTACTACAAGCATGCAAAGTAAACTAATTAAAAGCTACAACTATTTTTTTGTTTTTCTTAAGGTTATCAAACACACAAGAAGAGAGCATAAAAAGGAAAATAAACTAGCATGGATGAAACAATGAAAAAGTATGAGCACCGACATCTAGCAATGAGTGTGTGAACATAAATGTAATATCGGTGAGAAATATGTACTCCCCCAAGCTTAGGCTTTTGGCCTAAGTTGGTCTATGGCCACGGTTGGCCTCGCGGATATCCATAATAATAGTTGGGGTCGTACTGAGATGCAGCGGCTATCGCCTCCTGAGCTGTAGTGTGGCGACGAGCGGCCTCCGCCCTCCTCTCGTACTCATCTGCCACCTCTCTGGTAATAACATATCTTCCTTTTGCTTAATAATCAAAGAAGGCAGGAGCAGGGAGAGTAATACGGACAGCGCGACATCTGTCAAAGATTAAGCGATACTGGAGAGGTGTTTCATTCCTCTCAACAAACTGGTGGTGAACCATAGCATTAAAGTCTAGGTAAGCAGGAGGCAATTCAATATCATCATTACGTATGGTTACACCAAGAAAATCAGCTAAGCAGGTTGCATAAATTCCTCCAAAGAAATCTCCATTAAATCTATTCAGATGCAACCTATGTGCAACAATGGCTCCCAAATTATAAGATTTATCTCCCAACACAGCACTCCTAAGAATACTGACGTCGGGGACACACATGTGACATGCTTCATCTTTACCATTAATGCATCTACCTATGAAGAGAGCAAAATAATGTATAGCAGGAAAATGGATGCTCCCTATGGTAGCTTGTGTTATATCTCTAGATTCCCCCACAGTTATACTAGCAAGAAAATCCCTAAATTCATATTTGTGAGGTTCCCTGATACTACCCCATTGTGGAAGTTTGCAAGCAGTGGTAAAATCCTCTAAGTCCATAGTGTAAGAATTTTCATAAAGATCAAACAGGACAGTTGGAGAATTACGTGAAGATGAAAATTCAAACCTCCTCACAAAGGAACTAGTGAGATAGTGGTACTGGCGGCATTTTTTTCCTCGAATCTCACAAGATCAGCGTTACACAAATATGCGTTAAATTCTTCCTTAATTCCCGCTCGATCCATAAAATTTTCCAAAGGCCATTCACAAGGACGCACTGGAGCGTTTCTTGGTGGCTCATCATCAGCATCACGCATTGCAAGCATGGGCTCTTGTTTCCTTGAAGAGCCCCCTTGGTTCATTTTCCTAAACATATTTCTTCCTCTGAAATTTTTTTGAAATTTTTAGTAACTTCGAAATAAAAGTGAACCAAACTCAATTATCTTGATAACAACAACTCCTACAAGTGCCTAGAGCCTATATCATGCATCAAAACTACTTTTGACCATATAAATTTGACATGCAAGCTCAAGAACAGGGTCACCTAAGCAGCACAAATTTGCAATGAATAAAGCACTAGAACAAAAACTAATTGGACCAATGGAGCAGTCACATACCAAGGAACAATCTCCCCAAGCAGTTTTATGAGAGGTGCTTTGAGCAAGGAGATCGAAAATGGCAGCAAAATGAGCTTGGACTCGGGTATGAACTGGATATTCATGTTTGTGGGAGGAAGAAGGAGTGTGTGGGTGCAGAAATAAGTGGAGGAGGGCCACCATGGGCCCACAAGGTAGGGGGCGCACCCAGGGGGGTAGGGCGCGCCCTTGACTCTCGTGGCCAAGTGCCAGCTCCTCCTGCTGTATTCTCAGTGCCAAATATTCTCAAATATTCTAGAAAAAATCATATTTAAATTTCAGGGCATTTGGAGAACTTTTATTTTTGGGGTATTTTTATATTGCACGGATAAATCAGATAACAGACAGAAAAGTACTATTTTATTTTATTTAATATAATAACAGAAAGTAAGAGGAGGGTACAGAAGGTTGTGCCTTCTAGTTTCATCCATCTCATGCTCATCAAAAGGAATCCACTAACAAGGTTTATCAAGTCTTGTTAACGAACTCATTTCGAATAACACTATGTTACCTCAACGGGGATATGCACATCCCCAATAATAAGAATATCATATTTCTTCTTGACAGTAGGAAGAGGAAATTCAAAACCTCCAAATATAATCGATGGAATTTTTCCAATAGAGTTGATACTATGAACTTGAGGTTGTTTCCTCGGAAAGTGTATGCTCATTACCATTAACATGAAAAGTGGCATTGCCTTTAGTGCAATCAATAACAGCCCCTGCAGTATTCAAAAAGGGTCTTCCAAGAATAATAGACATACTATCGTCCTCGGGAATATCAAGAATAACAAAGTCCGTTAAAATAGTAACATTTGCAACTACAACAGGCACATCCTCACAAATACCGACAGGTATAGCAGTTGATTTATCAGCCATTTGCAAAGATATTTCAGTAGGTGTCAACTTATTCAAATCAAGTCTACGATATAAAGAGATAGGCATAACACTAACACCGGCTCCAAGATCACATAAAGCAGTTTTAACATAGTTTCTTTTAATGGAGCATGGTATAGTTGGTACATC
Organism: Triticum dicoccoides; assembly: GCF_002162155.2. NCBI lineage: Eukaryota > Viridiplantae > Streptophyta > Magnoliopsida > Poales > Poaceae > Triticum > Triticum dicoccoides. Next base: position 113,108,094 of record NC_041382.1, read on the forward strand.
GGGATCTCCAAGTTTCTTTGGTATTCCACCCTTAAAAGTATAATTAGAAAGCATGGTGGAAATTTCAGCTTCCGGTATCTTCCTTTTATTTGTAACAATATCTTTCATATACTTAGCATAAGGATTCATTTTGAGCATATCAGTTAGTCGCATACGCAAAAAGATAGGTCTAATCATTTCAGCAAAACGCTCAAAATCCTCATCATCCTTTTTCTTGGATGGTTTGGGAGGAAAATGCATGGGTTTCTGAACCCAAGGCTCTCTTTCCTTACCGTGTTTCCTAGCAACAAAGTCTTTCTTATCATAACGTTGATTCTTTGATTGTGGGTTATCAAGATCAATAGCAGGTTCAATTTCTATATCATTATCATTACTAGGTTGAGCATCATCATGAACATTATCATTAACATTATCACTAGTTTCAGCTTCATTACCAGATTGTGTTTCAGCATCAGAGATAGAAATATCATCTGGATTCTCAGGTGTATCAATAACAGGTTCACTAGAAGTATGCAAAGTCCTATCATTTTTCTTTTTCTTCCTTTTAGAAGGACCAGGTGCATCTATATTATTTCTCTAAGAATCTTGCTCAATTCTCTTAGGATGGCCTTCAGGATACAAAGGTTCTTGAGTCATTTTACCACCTCTAGTCATAAGTCTAACAACATTATCATTATCCTTATTATTCAATTCATTGAGTAAATCATTTTGAGCCTTAAGTACTTGTTCTACTTGAGTGCTATCCATAGAAGCATGTTTACTAATAAGTTTAAGTTCACCTTTGACATTAGCCATATAATCACCCAAGTGTTCAAGCATATTTGAATTGTATTTCAATTGTCTACCAAAATAAGCATTAAAATCTTCTTGCTTAACCAGAAATTTATCAAACTCATCTAAGCATGGGCTAGCAAATTTAGTAAATGAGATTTCAACTTTATCATATCTATAGAGAGAATTTACCTTTACTACCTGTGTCGGATTATCAGGACCATGAGTTTCTTCAATAGGAGATGGATTAAGGTCATATGTTTCTTCAACAGGCGGTAAATTAAGACCGTGTATTTCTTCAATAGGAGGTAAATTCTTAACATCTTCAGCTTTAATACCTTTTTCTTTCATAGATTTCTTTGCCTCTTGCATATCTTCAGGACTGAGAAATAGGATACCCCTCTTCTTCGGAGTTGTTTTAGGAATAGGCTCAGGAGCTGGCTCAGGAAGTGTCCAATTATTTTCATTTGTTAACATATTATTCAGTAGAATTTTAGCTTCATCCGGCGTTCTTACCCTGAAAATAGAACCAGCACAACTATCCAGGTAATCTCTGGAGGCATCGGTTAGTCCATTATAAAAGATATCAAGTATTTCATTTTTCTTAAGAGGATGATCAGGCAAAGCATTAAGTAATTGGAGAAGCCTCCCCCAAGCTTGTGGGAGACTCTCTTCTTCAATTTGCACAAAATTATATATATCCCTTAAAGCAGCTTGTTTCTTATGAGCGGGGAAATATTTAGCAGAGAAGTAATAAATCATATCCTGGGGACTACGCACACAACCAGGATCAAGAGAATTAAACCATATCTTAGCATCACCCTTTAATGAGAACGGAAATATTTTAAGGATATAAAAGTAACGAGTTCTCTCATCATTAGTGAACAGGGTGGCTATATCATTTAATTTAGTAAGATGTGCCACAACAGTTTCAGATTCATAGCCATGAAAAGGATCATATTCAACCAAAGTAATTATATCAGGATCAACAGAGAATTCAAAATCCTTATCAGTAACAAAGATAGCTGAAGTAGCAAAAGCAGGGTCAGGTTTCATCCTAGCATTTAGAGATTGCTTATTCCATTTAGCTAATAACCTCTTAAGTTCATAACTATCCTTGCAAGCTAAAATAGCTAAAGAAGCTTCTTTATCAAAAACATAACCCTTAGGAATAACGGGCAAGTCTTCATCATCACTTTCATCAATATTATCAGATTCAATATTTTCATTCTCTCTAACCCTAGCAAGTTGTTCATCAAGAAATTCACCAAGTGGCACAGTAGTATCAAGCATAGAAGTAGTTTCATCATAAGTATCATGCATAGCAGAAGTGGCATCATCAATAACATGCGACATATCAGAACGAATAGCAGAAGCAGGTTTAGGTGTCGCAAGCTTACTCAAAACA
>NC_041382.1:113110715-113132428 GCF_002162155.2 Triticum dicoccoides
GTAATTGATGGATAAATCTTGGTTTTTGGATCTCTCAAGTTCTTCATAATGATAAGCAGATATAAATCTCAAGTGACTCAAAGAATAGAGCTATGCTCCCCGGCAACGGCGCCAGAAAATAGTCTTGATAACCCACAAGTATAGGGGATCGCGACAGTTTTCGAGGGTAGAGTATTCAACCCAAATTTATTGATTCAACACAAGGGGAGCCAAATAATATTCTCAAGTATTAGCAGCTGAGTTGTCAATTCAACCACACCTGGAAATTTAATATTTGCAACAAAGTATTTAGTAGCAAAGTAATATGATAGTAGTGGTAATGGTAGCAAAAGGGTAACAGTAGTAAAAGTAGTGTTTTTGGTATTTTGTAGTGATGATAGCAATAGCAACGGAAAAGTAAATAAGCGAAGAACAATATATGTAAAGCTCGTAGGCAATGGATCGGTGATGGAGAATTATGCCGGATGCGGTTCATCATGTAACAATCATAACATAGGGTGACACAGAACTAGCTCCAATTCATCAACGTAATGTAGGCATGTATTCCGAATATAGTCATACATGTTTATGGAAAAGAACTTGCATGACATCTTTTGTCCTACCCTTCTGTGACAGCGGGGTCCTAATGGAAACTAAGGGATATTAAGGCCTCCTTTTAATAGAGTACCGGAACAAAGCATTAGCACATAGTGAATACATGAACTCCTCAAACTATGGTCATCACCGGTAAGTATCCCGATTACTGTCACTTCGGGGTTAATGGATCATAACACATAATAGGTGACTATAGACTTGCAAGATAGGATCAAGAACTCTCATATATTGATGAAAACATAATAGGTTCAGATCTGAAATCATGGCACTCGGGCCCTAGTGACAAGCATTAAGCATAGCAAAGTCATAGCAACATCAATCTCAGAACATAGTTGATACTAGGGATCAAACCCTAACAAAACTAGCTCGATTGCATGACAGATCTCATCCAACCCATCACCGTCCAGCAAGCCTACGATGGAATTACTCATGCACGGCGGTGAGCATCATGAAATTGGTGATGGAGGATGGTTGATTATGACGATGGCGACGGATTCCCCTCTCCGGAGCCCCGAACGGACTCTAGATCAGCCCTCCCGAGAGGTTTTAGGGCTTGGCGGCGGCTCCGTATCGTAAAACGTGATGAATTCTTCTCTTTGATTTTTTTCTCCCCTAAAGCAAATATATAGAGTTGGAGTTGAGATCGGAGGAGCTCCAGGGGGCCCACGATGTAGGGGGCACGCCCTAGGGGGGCAGGCGCGCCCCCACCCTCGTGGATAGGTGGTGGGCCCCTGGTCTTCATCTTTTGCAAGGATTTTTTATTATTTCCGAATAGATGTTCCATGAAGTTGCAGGTCATTCCGAGAACTTTTGTTTCTGCACATAAATAACACCATGGCAATTCTACTGAAAACAGCGTCAGTCCGGGTTAGTTTCATTCAAATCATGCAAGTTAGAGTCCAAAACAAGGGCAAAAGTGTTTGGAAAAGTAGATACGACTGAGACGTATCACTAATCAAGAGATCCTAAGAGGCAACAAGCCCCGGCTTATGTTTCCTTTGCAGAGGATGTCGGGTTGTTGGGTTGAGGAGTTACCATCAGTATTATGGAGTATCAATACTACCCCCAACAGATCTACAGGTTACACGCCTTTATTCATGGTTTATGGAGCAGAGGCGGTTCTCCCTAGTGACATCAGTCACGATTCGCTCTGTGTGGCAGCCTATGTTGAAGCTGACAATGAAAAATCACGTCAGGATGCACTTGACTTGTTAGATGAGGAGTGTGACCTTGCGGCGGCTCGTTCAGCAATTTACCAACAAGATCTGCGCTGTTATCACAGCCGCCGGGTTAAGACCAGAACCTTTCAAGAAGGTGACTTGGTGCTCCGGCTTATCCAGGATCAAACAGATATGCACAAACTATCCCCACCTTAGGAAGGACCCTTTGTGGTCAGCAAGAATCTGAACAATGGATCATACTACCTTGTCGATGTTCGAGACCACAAAAACTCACGCACATCAAAGGAGGAGACCTGCCGGTCATGGAATATTGCTCATCTTCGGCCTTATTACACCCGAGCCACCAGCTCTTGTGATGTACATATCTTGACAATGTATATATTACAATGAATATAATAAAGTCGGCATCCCTGCTAAAGCAGGGCCTCTGCCGTTTTCATTTTTTATAATAATGAGTCTTTATGGACACTTCATATGGTCACTTGGGGGCTTCCTGCTCAATGAGCATAGCTATACTACCCTTTGATCCGGCTTACAGGCTGGGCTGCAAACATCACTTGGGGGCTTCCTGCTCAAACATAGGTGTATTCACCAAGGAGAACATAGCGTCACTACCCTCTTGACTGGCTTGGAACACCAGGTGTATTCACCAAAGTTTCCAGGTTATCTTGTTCAAACATAGGTGTATTCACCAAAGAGGGCATAACCTTTTTTGGCGTGGAATGCCAGGTGTATTCACCAAAACTTTCCAGGTTATCTTGTTCAAACATAGGTGTATTCACCAAAGAGGACATAACCTTTTTTGGGCTTGGAAGTCAGGTGTATTCATCTAAAAACCTGGGTTATCCTGCCTTTTTAAGGCTGCCACTCCTCCCAGGTAATCCTGGAATGACCCGCCGTACTTTTGACAGTCAATCTTATATAAGACCCTGAACTTGTCAAAGTTAAAACGACGATTGGTCATGTGAGGCCCGGCTTCTAAGGTTTAAAAGGTTTAACTCAGCGGCTGTGCGACCCATGAAAGCACTTGAGATTTAGGCTTGGCGGCCTATGAAAGCCTTGTTTTTTCCGATTTATTATTTTTATTTGAACATTTTTGGTTTCGTCTTTGTACCATGCTGACATATGGTTTAAAACAATTCAGGCCATGTAGCCTCAATCTCTATGGCTCATATTTGAGTATGTCTGTAGTTTTGATAACCCGGCCTGGCTTTGGACTATAAGTCGCCAGTATATGATGATATTAAATACCTGGAAGTGTTGTGCTCTAAGTTTTGGGATATTACCCCTTGCTGCATACGGCGTTGTAAGCCGGCGTATATGACAAATAGGGCATTATGTGCTCAATTTTTTGGGTTGTCACCCTTCATGCACTGGTATGATGAGCCGACAGTGTGATCAAATATCACAAGTATGATATTTTTGTTATATATGGTTATAGTTAAACCAGCCCTGGTTATGGACTTTTATAGTCACCAGCAGGTTTATGTTGGGCACTATGACCCACCTAGCGGTAAACCGCCAGGGCAATTTTGTGATCTGTTTTTTATGCAGAACAAAGAAATACAATCTGCCCTACATAATGATATCATATGCATAAGTGGCATATCTTCAACTGGCGGATCAACAATGTTATGTAACACAAAACATGCATGATGGCACGACAGATTAGAGTTCAACTAAACTATTACATGGCTCAACGAGCCCAAATGTTTTAGTGTTTTTTTCAGAAGATCAAATATATGAACCGCCCAGCGGATCAATTTTCTTGACCTTGATGGCTTGAAGTTTCTGGATCATCCTTCGCTGGTTCTTCGTCCTCCTCCGTCGTCTAGAAGTTTGGTGATGACCAATCAATGCCACACAAGGCTTAGAATTCAGCTTCATCATCTATAAGTTCGGAAGGATCAACTTCAGGGGCGAAAGTATGCTTATGGATTGGGGGGATCAGATCCATCACTTTATAAGACGGCGTGGGCATCTTTTGATTCTCCATATCATAAGCCGGCTGATATTTTGAAAGATCTGTTTCATCAGCAATCAGACTGGCCAGAGGACGTATTTCCTTCATGCAGGCAGCAAAGTCTTTCTTGTCAAAGGGAGTCCCATCTTCTTTCAAGCTTGGATACCCAGTAGCTAGCTCGGTCGGGTCTGGCTCGGCTTGCCATGCCTTAGCCCGGCTTAAGGCCATCACGGCACCGACTCTTGCGGATGACCACTTTATCTCTTCAATCCTAGCAGGCAGAACATAAAGTTTTTTTAAGACGTCACTCAACAGAGTGTGTGCTTGATTGGTTGGAGAAATTGTGGCCAGTGTGCGCTGAGTTCCAGTATATAGCTACTCAACAAGCGTATATACAACTTTGAGCTTCACAAGCATCTCTTGACCAAGATTGCTACTCCTAGGACTTGTGTAATAATTGCAGATTGATCAGAGACAGTTTATGACATGAAAGAAAAGACTCGATTATGATGCTAGTAATGCTATTTACCAATGATAGCAGAAATCATCTGCGATATGCAGTGTTTTAAGCCGGTAAGCTCAGTGGTTATCTCTTGAAGAGAAGCTTCAGCTTTTTCAGCCTGCTGTATCAGAGCGGTCTTCTCCTCAGCCCAGGCAGTTCTTTCAGTATCAAAACTAGTCTTTAGTTTTTCTCTCTCGGCCATACTAAAATTGAATTTTGAGTCGGCCTTCCGGGTCTCAGATTCTTGATGCTCCAGCCGGGTTTTCGCATCAGCCAATTGCGATTGAAGTTGAGCAGTGTTGTCCTGTACATGCACATATTTGCAATCATATTCATATTGGGTCACAGGAATAAAAGTCCCAAGCCTTTTGCAAGGAACAACACTTGGTACTTGGGGGCTAATGCGTACAGAAAAATTCTTCATATAACGACAAATATGAATAAGTCCCAAGCACTTTGCAAGCAAGAGCACTTGTCACTTGGGGGCTCATGCATATTGCTCACTTTTTCATTACTACTTTATGATGACCCGGTTGTACTGCAAACGATCACAGCCGGCTCATGGGGGCTACACAAGTAAGTTTTGATTTACAAACAATGATGAACAGTACCGGTTCATTCATGCTGATTAAACCGACCCTTGGGGGCTATGGATGCAATATTAATCATTAAAGATCCGTTTTAACTCTGACGGTGAAAGCCGACTTTTGAAGGATTCTACCAAAGATGATTTTATACTCATGGCTATTCTAAGTCTACATCATATTCTATTCTATTATACACGTAGACTTGGGGGCTGACAAGATATGCATAATTTATCAAGACGGAGTTCATACCTCATATTTCTGATGCATCTCTTTCCCCATGTCAATTTCAAGATCACGGCTGGTATGCACTTGGTTGAGATAACCAGATAGTACTTGAGAATAATTGGCAATGTCAAATCTCACTTTCCGCCTTTCAATAAACTCCTCTTTGGCGGAGTGCTTGGCCAAGACAGTAGGTTTTCCCAACTCTTGAAAGCTGGTGCTAGTGATCATAACATCCTCGGTATGTGTTTCTGACGGTTTAAGTGGGCTTAATGATTCAGTGTTCAAAGGATTGACGTTTCTGTGTTCACTGGAAAGGTCAGGAATTTCTGGTGGAACATCATGGACAGGCTCTTCTGGTTGTTGTACGGAGGCTTCAGACGCTGGAATTTGCTGCTCCGGCTCATGGACTTTGGGGTCTTCAGCCGGCTTGGTCACCTTGGCCTTCTTGCTAGGCTTTGCCTTTCCACTGCAAAGGGTTGTGGGAGGTTAGTACAAGTATAAGGATACAAAGTGGTAGAAACAAAAAATTGTTACCCCGGGGCAGTCTTGAAGGCCGGCAGCTGAGTCTGTGATGAGTCACTGGAAGAGGAGTGAGATATCCCCTAATAATTCGAATCAGAAGAATTAAGTGGCTGATGAATAAGACCCGCCAGAGGATAAAAAGAGTTTAAGTTTGGAGGGACCTCGCTTTGATGTTTCCGCAGAGCTAGAGTATTTGGTAAACCAGAGGATAACTCTCCACCTCTGCTGGTCCGAGTCTGACGCCGGTTCTCGTGTTGCTGTTGCTTCAAAAGAAAGTGAGTATCCAAATGATCTAAGGGGTGTGAAAAGCTCACTTTCTAGTTTACTCGTCGAATTTTCTATCTTGGCAAAGGCTCTGAGTCAGAGGAAATAATAGTTACCTCTTCTTCGACCGCTTGACTGGCCCCCGTGTCATCCTAATGATAATCAGTGTCAATAAGATAATTGAAAAAGGAGCCAAGGGAGTCAAGGGCTACCTCCGACTCAGTGCTGTTGTCCAGTTTAAACATCTCGGAGGCACTTAGTTTCTTCTTATTCTTCTTGGCGGCTTTCTTGATGGCTTTCGTTTTGGCCCTGGCTTTCTTGGCAGCTTCATGGTCATACTCCTTCCAAAAAGCAGATTCAGCCTATGAAAGTCATCAAGGTTGAGTTAATAGAGCATTTGAATGATAAGGTAAAATAAATAATTTGGAGACTCACGGCTGGTGGCGGGTTAAGTGTGCAGAAAGGGTTCAGTCCCACTTTGATGCAGCTTTCCAAGTTCTCATTAAGAAGGGTCTTTGTCATCTCATTGATTGCGTCATCAGTTAAACACGTGGAGCTGTAGCGCAGTGCATCTTTGGCATCACCCGTATAAGTACACATTAAGGCGGAACGGTGGCTCAAGGGTATGATTCTCCAAGAAACCCAGCACCGAACCAGGTCAATACCGGTTAACCCATTTCCTAGCAGGGCCTTGACCTTTGAAAGGGTAAGTGCAAGCTTTGATCGTTCGGCAGTAGTAAGCCGCTCCGGAAGATGATGCTTGGGGTTGAGCCACTTGGAACGATAACCCGGCAATGGATTCTCATCAGCCGGAGAAGTATCTTTACAATAGAACCATGTTTGGTTCCAATCCTTGGGGTGACTCGGCGGGCGAGCATTGTTTGGCACGATAACCCGGCAGTGGATTCTCATCAGCCAGAGAAGTATCTTTACAATAGAACCATGTTTGGTTCCAATCATAAGGGAAGATAGCATCTCTTCTCCATTGAATCGAGACCCCGCCAAGTTCTAAGTTGGGTCCATTGGTAAACTCCTTCTGCCGGTTCAAATAAAAATATTCCCTGAAGAGTTCAATGTTGGGTTCTTCTTGAAGGTATACTTCACAGAAAACTTGAAAATTGCAGATGGTTGACACGGAATTGGGTCCGATGTATTGAGGATGAAGTTGAAAGAAGTGCATAACGTCTCGGAAAAATTTGGATCCAGGCGGTGAGAAGCCTCGATTCATGTGATCAGTAAAAACAATGACCTCACCATCTTGTGGCTGAGATCTTTCTTCACCTGGTGTGGGAGCGCGCCAGTGCAGGATGTTTTTTGCTGGTGAAAAGTTGACTTAGACAAAGTCCTTGAGTGTGTTTTCAGTGACAGTGGAAGGAACCCAATTACACGAGGTAATTGTCTTCGGCATCGTAAGGGAAGAAGCCTAAAAGAAATAAAATTTGCCGGTTTAAGTTGATTTGTTAAGCCGGAGATGAACACTGCAGCATATATTCACATTGGCGGCTTAAATGGGGCCTAATGACATATGACTACTTATACCTAGTGATGTAAGCCGCCATAACAGTAATGGTATTTAAGATCTATCAAGAGCAAATTATGCTAAGTGTTGGATAAACAGGTTTTACAGATGGTGAAGTTAATTTTTGATCTACCGCCGCTCGGAAAAGAAAGTAAAATTAAAACCTAATACCACACCAGCGGAGGAACTAGTATACTAGCAAGATTTCTGCATCTGGGAAGCATATTCAGTGATTAAGAGAAGGTACAGAAACTGATTCCGTATATTTTAAAAGTTATTTTTGGATCGAAGAAAGGATCAAACAGAGGTATGATGAAGAACGACGACGAACTCCTAAGAACTTCAGAAACCCCTAATGAAGATCTACAGTGGAGAAAGGAGAGGTGCTTAGATCCACGGAGCAATGGAGAGGCGCCACAGTTTCTCTGGTCTCGTTCAGGTCGATGCAGCGGTCGGGGTCAAGGAAGACGACGAGGTCGGCGGTGACGGTGTTCAGATGCGCAGATGCGTTGTGAGAGAGAGAAAGGTTGAAGACGAGAAGGCAAAGGAGGGGGGTGAAAAGTGTTGGGGAACGTAGCAGAAATTCAAAATTTTCTTACGTGTCACCAAGATCTATCTATGGAGAAACCAGCAACGAGGGGAAGGAGAGTGCATCTACATACCCTTGTAGATTGCTAAGCGAAAGCGTTCAAGAGAACAGGGTTGAAGGAGTCGTACTCGTCGTGATACAAATCACCGGAGATCCTAGTGCCGAACAGATGGCACCTCCACGTTCAACACACGTACAGCCCGGTGACGTCTCCCATGCCTTGATCCAGCAAGGAGAGAGGGAGAGGTTGAGGAAGACTCCATCCAGCAGCAGCACAACGGCGTGGAGGAGCGTGGTACTCCAGCAGGGCTTCGCCAAGCACCGCAAGAGACGAGGAGGGAGAGGGGTAGGGCTGCGCCAAGAAGGAGAGGAACTCGTGTGTGTTGGGCAGCCTAAACCTCAAGTATATATAGGGGGAGGGGAGGGGCTGCGCCCCCACCTAGGGTTCCCTCCCTAGGGGTGGCGGCAGCCCCCAGATCCCATCTGGGTGGCGGCCACAAGGGGGAGAGGGGGAGGCGCACCTGGGGTGGGCCTTAGGGCCCATCTGCCCTAGGGTTTGCCCCCCTTCCCTCTTAGAGGCGCCTTGGGCCTTTGTGGGGGGCGCACCCGCCCACCTGGGGCTGGTCCCCTCCCACACTTGGCCCATGCAGCCCTCCGGGGCTGGTGGCCCCACTTGGTGGACCCCCGGACCCCTCCGGTGGTCCCGGTACACTACCGGTAAAACCCGAAACTTTTCCGGTGACCAAAACAGGACTTCCCATATATAAATCTTTACCTCTGGACCATTCCGGAACTCCTCTTGACGTCCGAGATCTCATCCGGGACTCCGAACAACATTCGGTAACCACGTATATCTATTCCTTATAACCCTAGCATCATCGAACCTTAAGTGTGTAGACCCTACGGGTTCGGGAACCATGCAGACATGACCGAGACGTTCTCCGGTCAATAAATAATAGCGGGATCTGGATACCCATGTTGGTTCCCACATGTTCCACGATGATCTCATCGGATGAACCACGATGTCGAGGATTCGATCAATCCCGTATACAATTCCCTTTGTCTAGCGGTATTGTACTTGCCCGAGATTCGATCGTCGGTATCCTGATACCTTGTTCAATCTCGTTACCGGCAAGTCTCTTTACTCATTCCGTAACACATCATCCCGTGATCAACTCCTTGATCACATTGTGCACATTATGATGATGTCCTACCGAGTGGGCCCAGAGATACCTCTCCGTCACACGGAGTGACAAATCCCAGTCTCGATTCGTGCCAACCCAACAGACACTTTTGGAGATACCCGTAGTGCACCTTTATAGCCACCCAGTTACGTTGTGACGTTTGGCACACCCAAAGTATTCCTACGGTATCCGGGAGTTGCACAATCTCATGGTCTAAGGAAATGATACTTGACATTAGAAAAGCTTTAGCATGCAAACTACACGATCTTGTGCTATGCTTAGGATTGGGTCTTGTCCATCACATCATTCTCCTAATGATGTGATCCCGTTATCAACGACATCCAATGTACATGGTCGGGAAACCCTAACCATCTATTGATCAACGAGCTAGTCAACTAGAGGCTTACTAGGGACATGGTGTTGTCTATGTATCCACACATGTATCTGAGTTTCCTATCAATACAATTCTAGCATGGATAATAAACGATTATCATGAACAAGGAAATATAATAATAACTAATTTATTATTGCCTCTAGGGCATATTTCCAACAGTCTCCCACTTGCACTAGAGTCAATAATCCAGTTCATATTGATATGTGATTAACACTCAAGGTCACATCCCCATGTGACTAACACCCAAGAGTTCTGGGTTTGATCATGTTATGCTTGTGAGAGAGGTTTCAGACAACGGGTCTGCAGCATTCAGATCCGTATGTACTTCACAAATTTCTATGTCATCTTGTAGATGCAACTACTATGCTACATTTGGAGCCATTTCAAATAACTGTTCTACTTGGAGCTATTCTAAATTGTTGCTCCATTATACGTATTCGGTATCTCTACTCAGAGCTATCCAGATAGGTGTTAAGCTTGCATCAACGTAACTCTTTACGTCGAACTCTTTATCACCTCCATAACCGAGAAATATATCCTTATTCCTCTAAGGATAAATTAGACCGCTATCTGGTGATCTACTCCTAGATTACCTTTGTACCCTCTTGCCAGATATGTGGCAAGGCACACATCAGGTGCGGTACTCAGCATGGCATACCGTATAGAGCCTATGACAAAAGCATAGGGGACGACCTTCGTCCTTCCTCTTTCTTCTGCCGTGGTCGAGCTTTAAGTCTTAACTTCATACCTTACAACTCAGGCAAGAACTCCTTCTTTGACTGATCCATCTTGAACACCTTCAAGAACATATCAAGGTATGTGCTCATTTGAAAGTACCATTAAGCATTTTTTGATCTATCCTTATAGATCTTGATGCTCAATGTTCAAGTAGCTTAATCCAGGCTTTCCATTGAAAAACACTTTTCAAATAACCCTATATGCTTTCCAGAAATTCTACGTCATTTCTGATCAACAATATGTCAACAACATATACTCACCAGAAATTCTATAGTGCTCCCACTCACTTCTTTGGAAATACAAGTTTCTCATAAACTATGTATAAACCCAAAATCTTTGATCATCATCAAAGCATACATTCCAACTCCGAGATGCTTACTCCAGTCCTTAGAAGGATTGCTGGAGCTTTGCATACTTATTAGCATTTTTCAGGATTGACAAAACCTTCCGGTTGTATCACATACAACCTTTCCTCAAGAAAATCGTTGAGAAAACAATGTTTTTGACATCCTATTTGCAAGATTTCATAAATAATGTAGTAATCGCTAATATAATTCCAACAGACTCTTAGCATCGCTACGAGTGAGAAAGTCTCATCGTAGTCAACTCCTTGAACTTGTCGGAAAACATCTTAACGACAAGTCGATCTTTCTTAATGGTGATACTTACCATCATTGTCCGTCTTCCTTTTAAAATCCATCTGTACTCAACAGCCTTACGACCATCGAGCCGTTCTGCCAAAGTCTACACTTTGTTTTCATACATGGATCCTCTCTCCGATTTTATGGCCTCGAGCCATTTATCGGAATCCGGGCCGACCATCGCTTCTCCATAGCTCGTAGGTTCATTGTTGTCTAGTAACATGACTTCCAAGACAGGATTACGTACCACTCTGATGTAGTACGCATCCTTGTCATCCCACGAGGTTTGTTAGTGACTTGATTTGAAGTTTCATGATCACTATCATAAGCTTCCACTTCAATTGGTGTAGGTGCCACAGGAACAACTTCCTGTGCCCTGCCACACACTAGTTGAAGAGATGGTTCAATAACCTCATCAAGTCTCCACCATCCTCCCACTCAATTCTTTTGAGAGAAACTTTTCCTCGAGAAAGGACCCGATTCTAGAAACAATCCCTTATTGCTTTCGGATCTGAGACAGGAGGTATACCCAAATGTTTTGGGTGTCCTATGAAGATGCATTTATCCGCCTTGGGTTCAAGCTTATCAGCCTGAAACTTTTTCACATGAGCGTCGCAGCCCCAAACTTTTAAGAAATGACAGCTTAGGTTTCTCTAAACCATAGTTCATACGGTGTCATCTCATCGGAATTACATGGTGCCCTATTTAAAGTGAATGTGGTTGTCTCTAATGCCTAACCCATAAACTATCGTGGTAATTTGATAAGAGACATCATGGTATGCATCATATCCAATAGGGAGCAGTTATGATGTTCAGACACACCATCACACTATGGTGTTCTAGGCTGTATTAGTTGTGAAACAATTTCCACAATGTCTTAATTCTGTGCCAAACTCGTAATTCAGATATTCATCTCTATGATCATATCATAGATCTTTTATCCTCTTGTCACGACGATCTTTCAACTTCACCCTGAAATTACTTGAACCTTTCAATAATTCAGACTCGTGATTCATCAAGTAAATATACTCAACAACTACTCAAATCATCTGTGAAGTAAGAACATAATGATATCCACTACACGCCTCAGCACTCATTGGACTGCACACATCAAAATGTATTACTTCCAGCAAGTTGCTTTCTAGTTCCATTTTACTGAAAACGAGGCTTTCAGTCATCTTGCCCATGTGGTATGATTTGCATGTCTCAAGTGATTCAAAACCAAGTGAGTCCAAACGGTCCATTTGCATGGAGTTTCTTCATGCATATACACCAATAGACATGGTTCGCATGTCTCAAACTCTTCAAAACGAGTGAGCCCAAAGATCCATCAACATGGAGCTTCTTCATGCGTTTTATACCGATATGACTTACGTGGAAGTGCCACAAGTAGGTGGTACTATCATTACTATCTTATATCTTTTGGCATGAACATGTGTATCACTACGATCGAGATTCAACAAACCATTCATTTTAGGTGCAAGACCATTGAAGGTATTATTCAAATAAACAGAGTAACCATTATTCTCCTTAAATGAATAACCGTATTGCGATAGACATAATCCAATCATGTCTATGCTCAACGCAAACACCAATCTCGATGGTAGAGGGAGCGTGCGATGCTTGATCACATCAAGCTTGGAAAAACTTCCAACACATATTGCCAGCTCACCTTTAGCTAGTCTCCGTTTACTCCGCAGCCTTTTATTTCGAGTTTACTAACATTTAGCAACCGAACCGGTATCTAATACCATGGTGCTACTAGGAGTACTAGTAAAGTACACATTAACACAATGTACATCCAATATACTTCTATCGACCTTGCCAGCCTTCTCATCTACCAAGTATCTAGGGTAATTCTGCTCCAGTGACTGTTCCCCTTATTACAGAAGCACTTAGTCTTGGGTTTGGGTTCAACCTTGGGTTTCTTCACTAGAGCAGCAGCTGAATTGCCGTTTCATGAAGTATCCCTTTTTGCCCTTGTCCTTCTTGAAACTAGTGGTTTCACCAACCATCAACAATTGATGCTCCTTCTTGATTTCTACTTTTGTGGTGTCAAACATCGCGAATATCTCAAGGATTATCATATATGTCCCCGATATATTATAGTTCATCACGAAGCTCTAGCAGCTTGGTGGTAATGACTTCGGAGAAACATCACTATCTCATCTGGAAGATCAACTCCCACTCGATTCAAATGATTGTTGTACTCAGACAATCTGAGCACAAGCTCAACAATTGAGCTTTTCTCCCTTAGTTTGCAGGCTAAGAAAATCGTCGGAGGTCTTATACCTCTTGACGTGGGCACGAGCCTGAAATCCTAATTTCAGCCCTCGAAACATCTCATATGTTTCACGACGTTTCAAAACGTCTTCGGTGCCTCAATTCTAAACCGTTTAACTGAACTATCACGTAGTTATCAAAATGTGTATGTCAGATGTTCGCAACATCCATAGACGATGTTCGAGGTTCAGCACACTGAGCGGTGCATTAAGTACATAAGCCTTCTATGAAGCAATGATGACAATCCTTAGTTTACGGACCTAGTCCGCATAATTGCTACTATCAACTTTTAACTAAATTTTCTCTAGGAACATATCTAAACAGTAGAACTGAAGCACGAGCCACGACATAATTTGCGAAGACCTTTTGACTATGTTCAGGATAATTAAGTTCATCTTATGAACTCCCACTCAGATAGACATCCCTCTAGTCATCTAAGTGATTACATGATCCGAGTCAACTAGGCCGTGTCCGATCATCACGTGAGACGGACTAGTCATCATCGGTGAACATCTTCATGTTGATCGTATCTACCATACGACTCATGCTCGACCTTTCGGTCTCTTGTGTTCCGAGGCTGGTGCTTCGAAACGACGAACTTTCGCAACGGTGCACAATTAGGGGGAACACTTTCTTGAAATTTTAATGAGGGATCATCTTATTTACTACCGTTGTTCTAAGCAAATAAGATGCATAAACATGATAAACATCACATGCAATCAAATAGTGGCATGATATGGCCAATATCATATTGCTCCTTTTGATCTCCATCTTCTGGGCTCCTTGATCATCATCGTCACTGGCATGACACCATGATCTCCATCATCATGATCTCCATCATCGTGTCTTCATGAAGTTGTCTCGCCAACTATTACTTCTACTACTATAGCTAACGGTTAGCAATGAAGTAAAGTAATTACATGACGTTTATGTTGACATGCAGGTCATAAATAAATTAAGACAACTCCTATGGCTCCTGCCGGCTGTCATACTCATCGACATGCAAGTCGTGATTCCTATTACAAGAACATGATCATCTCATACATCACATATATCATTCATCACATCCTTTGGCCATATCACATCACATAGCATACCCTGCAAAAACAAGTTAGACGTCCTCTAATTGTTGTTTGCATGTTTTACGTGGCTGCTATGGGTTTCTAGCAAGAACGTTTCTTAGCTACGCAAAAACCACAACGTGATATGCCAATTGCTATTTACCCTTCATAAGGACCCTTTTCATCGAATCCGATCCGACTAAAGTGGGAGAGACAGACACCCGCTAGCCACCTTATGCAACTAGTGCATGTCAGTCGGTGGAACCAGTCTCACGTAAGAGTACGTGTTAGGTCGGTCCGGGCCGCTTCATCCCACAATGCCGCCGAATCAAGATTGGACTAGTAACGGTAAGCATATTGAACAAAATCAACGCCCACAACTACTTTGTGTTCTACTCGTGCATAGAAACTACGCATAGACCTGGCTCTGATACCACTGTTGGGGAACGTAGCAAAAATTCAAAATTTTCTTACGTGTCACCAAGATCTATCTATGGAGAAACCAGCAACGAGGGGAAGGAGAGTGCATCTACATACCCTTGTAGATCGCTAAGAGGAAGCGTTCAAGAGAACGGGGTTGAAGGAGTCGTACTCGTCGTGATCCAAATCACCGGAGATCCTAGTGCCGAACGGACGGCACCTCCGCGTTCAACACACGTACAACCCGGTGACGTCTCCCATGCCTTGATCCAGCAAGGAGAGAGGGAGAGGTTGAGGAAGACTCCATCCAGTAGCAGCACAACGGCGTGGTGGTGGTGGAGGAGCGTGGTACTCCAGCAGGGCTTCGCCAAGCACCGCAAGAGACGAGGAGGGAGAGGGGTAGGGCTGCGCCAAGAAGGAGAGGAACTCGTGTGTGTTGGGCAGCCTAAACCTCAAGTATATATAGGGGGAGGGGAGGGGCTGCGCCCCCACCTAGGGTTCCCTCCCTAGGGGTGGCGGCAGCCCCCAGATCCCATCTGGGTGGCGGCCACAAGGGGGAGAGGGGGAGGCGCACCTGGGGTGGGCCTTAGGGCCCATCTGCCCTAGGGTTTGCCCCCCTTCCCTCTTGGAGGCGCCTTGGGCCTTGGTGGGGGGCGCACCAGCCCACCTGGGGCTGGTCCCCTCCCACACTTGGCCCATGCAGCCCTCCGGGGCTGGTGGCCCCACTTGGTGGACCCCCGGACCCCTCCGGTGGTCCCGGTACACTACCGGTAAAACCCGAAACTTTTCCGGTGACCAAAACAGGACTTCCCATATATAAATCTTTACCTCCGGACCATTCCTGAAATCCTCGTGACGTCCGGGATCTCATCCGGGACTCCGAACAACATTTGGTAACCACGTATATCTATTCCTTATAACCCTAGCGTCATCGAACCTTAAGTGTGTAGACCCTACGGAATCGGGAACCATGCAGACATGACCGAGATGTTCTCCGGTCAATAACAAACAGCGGGATCTGGATACCCATGTTGGTTCCCACATGTTCCACGATGATCTCATCGGATGAACCACGATGTCGAGGATTCGATCAATCCCGTATACAATTCCCTTTGTCTAGCGGTATTGTACTTGCCCGAGATTTGATCGTCGGTATCCCGATACCTTGTTCAATCTCGTTACCGGCAAGTCTCTTTACTCGTTCCGTAACACATCATCCCGTGATCAACTCCTTGATCTCATCGTGCACATTATGATGATTTTCTATCGAGTGGGCCCAGAGATACCTCTCCGTCACACAGAGTGACAAATCCCAGTCTCGATTCGTGCCAACCCAACAGACACTTTCGGAGATACCCGTAGTGCACCTTTATAGCCACCCAGTTACGTTGTGACGCTTGGCACACCCAAAGTATTCCTACGGTATCCGGGAGTTGCACAATCTCATGGTCTAAGGAAATGATACTTGACATTAGAAAAGCTTTAGCATGCGAACTACACGATCTTGTGCTATGCTTAGGATTGGGTCTTGTCCATCACATCATTCTCCTAATGATGTGATCCCGTTATCAACGACATCCAATGTCCATGGTCAGGAAACCGTAACCATCTATTGATTAACGAGCTAGTCAACTAGAGGCTTACTAGGGACATGGTGTTGTCTATGTATCCACACATGTATCCGAGTTTCCTATCAATACAATTCTAGCATGGATAATAAACGATTATCGTGAACAAGGAAATATAATAATAACCAATTTATTATTGCCTCTAGGGCATATTTCCAACAAAAAGGGACCTCTGGTCCTATTTATAAGGCTAGAAGGATAAGTGGCATGCGCGGGAATCGAGGAGACCAAAAAATGGATATGTGATGACACAAACGCCTCGATTTTCAGGGGGTCATTAAAAGAGAATATTTATTAAGATTTGGGCCTTGTGCAATATAGGTGATGTCATGGCGGGTTACCACAATCCCAGGAGATAACATCATGATGGGCTACAAGATCTCGCGAAGAGTAAATGAAAAACGATTTTTTCTAAGCATTGAAGAATGACATGAACAAGTTCAAATCAACCTGGGGCCTAATGTTGGGGATATGACTATTGGGTATGGCCCGCCCAGGAGGGGCCGGGTTATACCGATGGCGGTTCATTAAGACAAGGCCCATGAAGATGTTGAGGATGGCGGTTCAGCTAGCAGGCTTACTAAGGACCCTAAGCCCAAAGGCGGCTTAAGGCCCATAGGTATAAAAGCGCTATATGTGTATGACTTGTATTGTAAGGCAAGCATAGTTAGTCACTGAGCCGGACACATTGTGTATCAGTCGGTCGGGACTCCGTGAGCCACGGGGCGTCAACCTGTGTATACAAAGGGACAACCCGGCAGCGGCTTAGGGCAAGAAACAAGAGAGAGATCGAAAACTAGGTCAAGCGTATTCGCTCCCTAGTAATCTAAACCCAAGCAATACCACCTCAACTGGAGTAGCTTTTACCTTCATAGCAAGGGGCCAAACCAGTATAAATTCATGTGTCCTTTGTCCCGTTTAACCCCTTTAAGCTAACCTAGTTGTGATGGCTCCACGACTAAGTACTTTCACTAGGACATCCGCCGTGATAATTCCACGACATCACTAAAACCACATATTGGAGGACCATCAACTATTGAAACCATCCATTTAACCCCCTCGGGTGGTTTTGTAAGTTGTTTTTGCCGATGTGGCGCCACGTTACCTAGTCCTTGTGCAGTGGGGTCTTAGTAAGCGAGGGGACTGGCATGCTCTCCTCCTCAAAGGTGGGCACCGACGACACCCCCTTTGTTCTGCCATCGCTGAACACAAACGAGATCGTCGCCCGTGTGGCCTGCCTTCAGAGGCTTCAAGCAAGAACTCATCAGTTTGGACTGGCAATCAATCTCATACTCGATGCGCCTGCATCTTTTGACAACACCCGTAGTGAGCACTTCAAGGCCGAGATGGTGAGGTTCAACTATGGTGGCCTCGATCTGAGGAACTACTTCTCTGACGAGGAGGAGGATGACAATGACGATGAGGAGGAGGAGGGCGGTGCTGGTGACGATGATGAGGAGGAAGATGTCGCTGGTGATGATGAGGAGGAGGATGAGGATGACGTCGTTGGTGACGATGATGATGAGGAGGAGGGAGGCACTGGTGACGATGAGGATGAGGATGGGGAGGACATTATTGGTGATGATGAGGAGGAGGAGGAGGAGGAGGAGGAGGGAGGTGTTGGTGACGATGATGGTCACGAGGACGACAGCCCTGGTGATGATGAGGATGACAAGGATTTTTGATGGGATACATATAAGGTCACAAACATATGTCATGTGTCGGTCTAACTTTCTATGGTCAGAACATAATACCAGATCAGTTGGTTTTGAATGAAGCATGTATGGCGAGGACGCCTGAGTTGTTCTGTTGCTTAGGTTTCTTTGATACTTACGTATATCTCAGCTGCATCTAGAGATGATTGAAACCGAAACTATGGATGTTAAGTTAATGACACCCTGTCTGATCATTGTCTCCTCATGTAAAGAAGTATACTAGTTTTGTCTGATTCACCTCCTGAGATTACTGCATCTGCATCATTTTGGTAACTGAATTGTCGCATCTGCCTGTTGCTTTTGTTTGTTGTGCTCTAGCTATTTGAGATATTGCTATCCATAGAGGTGTTATTTGCTATGTTTCTGATATTGAGTAAATTTGCAACGTGGAACTATAGTGGCTCTTAGCAATTAGTCTGGTGTCTGAAGTCTGTTGGTGGCGTTGTATATCAGCAGCACCCCGAGTAGTTCTTGTCTGGGTGATTGTGAATGAATTAGTGGTAACTTAGAGCTTGTGCTGCATAATTGGTGATGATGATCTTATGGGATCATTGTGAAGAAACAAGATATAACCTATAGCTTGGGCTTACTTTATCTCTTGTGTACTTTCTCTAGGGAGCTTTGTTTTTCAAAAATTGCAGCTTGGCGGTTGCCTTGGCTATGACTTGTACCAATGGGTAATCTTAGGAATATGTTTTTGATAAGTGTACGGAGTGGCTCTCTAACAAGGAATGTGAAGATATTCTAAACTTTGTGCTAGTTCCATTCAACATGATGTTAGTGGTATTAAGGATTTTATTTAGGCACATATGATAAGTTCAGGATGTACCTTACACCTTACTACAATTGACATGAACTGATTGTTGATTTGAATTGATCTTTAGAATATTTTTTATGGAAGGTTTAAGCATGTTTTTAAGGGTATGGGACTATGAACCTCCTTTATGTACGGTCAAGTATTAACAGTGCTTCTTATGATAATAGTACTGAACTAGTTTATATTTGCATCATCAGATGGCTTCACTGTATTCAGAACAATGGTTGTACTGTTTCTGGGACACTCAAGAATAGGTTTTGTAGCAGTGGATCTGAACCAAACACAAATGTGTTGTATAGTTGGTGTCTACCTCATTGTGGCAAGCCTTCTTCGGTACCAGTCTTTGATATAAAGAATTGATGAAGAATAAGGTTTAGCATATTGCTTCCTTATTGGATGTGTTACTTGTGCCATTTGGAAATTGAGTAAATTTGCAATACTGAACTATTAATCCAGACCCTGGTGCCTAGTCTGTTGATGGTGATGTATCTCTGCAAACCCTCAAGTTATTAGTTGTTGTGTGGGGCATTTAAGAAGATGTCTGGTCAAGCTCTAGTTTTTTTTGTTTGTCGTATTATGCTAAAAGACTAAAATTGGAATTCTTTACTCACCAAAACTTCAACAGAAAATCAAGTATGAGATATGGTTTGTTTCCAATGAGGCAGCTACGAAAGTTTCAATCAGGTCTTGCACAAATTCTATGCAGGTCTCAGTTTCAGAGTTGTAGTTTAACGAATTTGTATAATGAATTGATGATTTTTTTTCATATAAATCAATTCTGAATTTCATGAGAGACAAGTTTTTGTTGATGGTTCAACTTGTTTTGAGAGTTTGATAGCAGTTTACACTACTTTAAAATAATTCAGAGGAAAGTTAGGAAGTTTCAAACCATAAGATGTTTCAAAAACAGTTCACTTAAGGAAAAGGCACACTAGAAGACATTTTTAAATGTTAGGAAACCAGGGCAATTATTAGAAAATGATAAACCCGTGTAGTAAATCAAAAGAAGCAGCATGTTGCGCTGTTTCTACTGTCAGTTAAGAACAGTGTTGTCAAGTACTGCTTCCTGATGAATGTAAGCTAAAAAAATGAACAACTAACATCAACGTGTAAAAATGATTCATTTGCTCGTCAGGTTCTGCTACCACTCCGCCTAAGGCATGTTATAAGGTGTAGGCGCGCATTGTTATTTCAAATTGGTTTCCTTCGAGTTTTCTTCTTTTTTTCTCCATTTTTTTATTCTTTTTTTTGCACTTTGTTTCTTCTTTTTTTCATTTCTTTTTTCTTTGTTTATTTTCTTTGTTCTTTTGGTTATTATTCTATATTTTTTGTTTTCGTTTTCATTCTACATTTTCATAACAAGTGGTCAACATTTTTTGTATACACGTTTAACATGGTCTGAATGCTTATTCAACATTTACAAAGAAATTGTTCAACATTTTAATAGTTATTCAACATTTTTCAAATACTTGTTTAAGATTTTTAATACTTATTCGACATTTTTAAATACTTGTTCAACATTTTTCATATACTCATTCAACATTTTTTCAAATACTTCTTCAACATTTTTAATACTTATTCAATATTTTTCAAATACATTTTCCACATTTTCGAAAATCTTGTACAAAATTTTTAAATACTGATTCAATGTATTTCATATATTCGTTCAACATTTTTTATTACATGTTCAATATTTTTCAAATACTTACTCATCATTTTTAATACTCTGCTAAACATTTTCAAATACTTGTTCAACATTTTTTAATACCTATCCACAATTTTTCAAATGTGTTTTGGAGAGTTTATATATATATATATATATATATATATAATATTTTAAAGTATAAAGAAAAATCACAAAAATAAAGTAAAAAGTAAAAACAGAAAACAGAAAGAAAAACGTTGTGGCCCCTGCGGCTGGGCCGGCCCATTTGGGGCGCCCAGAAGCGAGTGCATCCCCAGGTGTTCGCTGAACGCAAGAAATAGGGGCGCCCGGAACGAGCGTTCGCTAGAGAGTTTTCTATTCAACGCTTTAGGCACCCTTATAGGATATTTTCCTAAAGGGCGCCTGAAGCGCACTATCCCTCCTGCGAGCTGGGCCGGCTTATCAATTTTTCTTTCTGCTTTCCGAAAAACAAAAACAATGCGAGTGTTTTGGTTGCACACTACGGTAACCACCAGGCCACCGTAACTAGAGGTGCCTATTTCTATCTTCATCTCCTCATATCTTCTATTTTGTTTGCTGATTTTTTGTCTTTCCTTTTCTTTTTCCTGTTATTTCATTTTTCTTTTTTACTTTTCTTCTTTCTTGTTTGGCTTTTTTCTGTTTTCTTTTCGTGTTTTTTCGTGTTTTCGTTTTTCTTTTTTCTGTTTTTCTTTTTAGGTTTTATTTTTCCTGTTTTCGTTTTTTCCCTGTTTTCTTTTTTGATTTTATTTTCTCTTCTTCCTGGTTTGATGAACTTATTTTATAAAAATATCATAATTGATGAATTTTTTCTTGAAATCAGTGAACTTTTATTTCAATTCAGGAACCATTTTCAATATCGATGATTTTTTTTCAAATACGATGAACTTTTTCCCAAAATTTTAAGGTTTTTCAATATTGATGGGCTTTTTTAAAAAAATTGGATGAGCCTTTTCCAAATTCGATAAATTTTTTCTTGAAAATGATGAACTGATTTTCGAAATCAATGAACTCTTCTCCCATATTTGTGAATTTTTTTTTCAAAATCGATGATTTTTTCACATTTGTGAACTTTTTCTCGAGATGATGAACTTTTTTTTTCAAATTCAATGATTTTTTTTAAACTCCACGAACTCTTTCGAATTTCTATGAACCTTTTTTCAAATTTGTACCTTTTTGAGTATTTTTTTAGAATTCATTTT
>NC_041382.1:113132593-113192554 GCF_002162155.2 Triticum dicoccoides
ATGTTAGCTATAGAAAGGGTTAAATAGAGCCTTTTCTTTATTATTGTCAATGGAATGAGCTCTACCTAGTGATTACGAGTGACTACTCTAGATACCCGTGTTCGGAGTTCGAATCTTGGTATTCGTGAATGGCTACAGGAATAAGCCTTTAATTTTTGTATCTCCTGTGTTGGGAAGGAAATTGTTAACGATGTTTCAGTGGGCCACGGCCTGCTAGTCACGATAGGGGCCACTTTTTCAACGGCACCTATAGCGTCGAGTTCGCTGGTGCCTCCTACCCTGGAAAGTGGGAACGACAACCAGTTATTACGGTCCAAGAATATTAATTTTGAAATATGCTTACTTGCACATAACGGATTATAAGAATTCAATTCATTACAATAAATTATTATGTTTAGTATCCATAACATTACAATTGGCATCTGTGGTGTAGATGAAGTTCTTGATGTCGGGTAGACCGTCCAGCGACACCCATGGCCTCAAACGTCCAAGCTGTCTTGCACCTCTCATATCCTTCCCAAATGTAGGGCGAATATAGGATGCCTGGACGCGTTCTGTTGGGAAACGTAGCATGGAAAACAAAAAAAATTCTATGCTCACGCAATGATCTATCCAGGGAGATGCATAGCAACGAGGGGGAGAGTGTGTCTACGTGCCTTCGTAGACCGTAAGCGGAAGCATTTCACAACACGGTTGATGTAGTCGAACTTTCTTCGCGCTCCATCGATCAAGTACCGAACGTGCGGCACCTCCGAGTTCTGCACACGTTCAGCTCGGTGATGTCCCTCGCCTTGTTGATCCAACAAGGTGTCGAGATAGTAGATGAGTTCCGTTAGCACGACGTCGTGATGACGGAGATGGTGAAGTGATCCGCGCAGGGCTTCGTCTAAACACCGTGAGAATATGAACGGGGGTGTAAAGTGTGGAGGGGAGCACCGCACACGGCTAACAGTTGATGTTGTGGGCTTGTGAGGCGCCCCTTCCCATATATATATATATATAGGTGGGAGGGGAGGGGAGGCAGCCAGAGTGCACCTTAGGGTTGGCCGCCGCCCCTAGGGGCCTTGCCTTGCCCTGCGCCCCCTTTCCATGTATGCATCAAGGGGAAGGAAAGAGTGGGTGAGGCAAGGAAATGGGAATCCTAATCCACACTTTCCTTTCCCTTCCCCCTTTCCTTCTCCTCCTACTATGGCCTTATAGGGCGCACCAGCCCCTTGTGGGCTGGTGTGTTCCTTCACAAGGCCCATATGGCCCATAGGATTGCCGGGGGCACCCGAAACACCTTCTGGTGACCCAATAAGTACCTGATACCCTTCGGAACACTTCCGGTGTCCGAATACCATCGTCCTATATATAAATCTTTACCTCTTGACCATTTCGACACTCCATGTCATGTCTGTGATCTCATCCAGGACTCCGAACAACATTCGGTCACCAAATCACATAACTCATACAATACAATATCGTCATTGAACGTTAAGCACGCGGATCCTACGGGTTCGAGAACTATGTAGACATGACCGAGACAACTCTCCGGTCAATAACCAATAGCGAAACTTGGATGCTCATATTGGCTCCTACATATTCTACGAAGATCTTTATCGGTCGAACCGTTATGACAACATACGTTATTCCCTTTGTCTATCGGTATGTTACTTGCCCGAGATTCGATCGTCGGTATCTTCATACCTAGTTCAATCTCGTTATCGGAAAGTCTCTTTACTTGTTTCACAATACATCATCCTGTAACTAACTCATTAGTCACTTTGCTTGCAAGGCTTCTTGTGATGTGTATTACCGAGAGGGCCCAGAGATACCTCACTGATACTCGGAGTGACAAAATCCTAATCTCGATCTATTCCAACTCAGCAAACACCTTCGGAGATACCTGTAGAGCATATTTATAATCACCCAGTTACGTTGTGACGTTTGATAGCACGCAAGGCATTCCTCTGGTATCTGGGAGTTGCATAATCTCATAGTCGAAGGAATATGTATTTGACATCAAGAAAGCAATAGCAATACACTGAACGATCAATTCTGCTAAGCTAACGGATGAGTCTTGTCCACCACATCATTCTCCTAATGATGTGAGCCCGTTATCAAATGACAACTCATGTCCATGGTCAGGACACCTTAACCATCTTTGGTCAACGAGCTAGTCAAGTTGAGGCTCACTAGGGACGTAGTGTTTGCCTATGTATTCACACATGTATTTAGGTTTCCGATCAATAAAATTTTAGCCTGAATAATAAACATTTATCATGAATAAGGAAATATAAGATAACAACTTTATTATTGCCTCTAGGGCATATTTCCTTCAGTCTCCCACTTGCACTAGAGTCAATAATCTAGTCTACATCGCCATGTGATTAACACCCATATTTCACATTGTCATGTGATTAACACGCATAGTTCACATCGCCATGTGACCAACACCCAAAGGGTTTACTAGGGTCAATAATCTAGTTCACATCGCCATGTGATTAACACCCAAAGATTACTAAGGTGTGATCATGTTTTGCTTGTGAGAGAGGTTTAGTTAATGGGTCTGCCACATTCAGATCCGTATGTATTTTGCAAATTTCTATGTCTACAATGCTCTGCATAGAGCTACTCTATCTAATTGCTCCCACTTTCAATATGTATCCATATTGAGACTCAGAGTCATCCGGATTGGTGTCAATGCTTGCATCGACGTAACCCTTTACGATGAACTTTTCATCACCTCCATAACCGAGAAACATTTCCTCAGTCCTCTTAGGTAACTAAGGATAATTTTGACCGTTGTCCAGTGATCTACTCTTGGATCACTATTGTACCCCTTGCCAAACTCATGGCAAGGTACACAATAGGTCTGGTACACAGCATGGCATACTTTATAGAACCTATGGCTGACGCATAGGGAGTGACTCTCATTCTCTTTCTATCTTCTGTCATGGTCGAGCTTTGAGTCTTACTCAACTTCACACCTTGCAACACAGGAAAGAACCATTTCTTTGACTGATCCATTTTGAACATCTTCAAAATTTTATCAAGGTTTGTGTTTAGTCTAAGTCCTATTAAGCGTCTCGATCTATCCCTATAGATCTTGATGCCCAATATATAAGTAGCTTCACCGAGGTCTTTCATTGAAAAATTCTTATTCAAGTATCCTTTTATGCTATCCAGAAATTCTATATCATTTCCAATCAATAATATGTCATCCACATATAATATCAGAAATGCTACATAGCTCCCACTCACTTTCTTGTAAATACAGGCTTCATCGTAAGTCTGTATAAAACCATATGCTTTGATCACCTCATAAAAGCGTATATTTCAACTCCGAGATGCTTGCACCAGTCCATAGATTGATCGCTGGAGCTTGCAGACTTTGTTAGCACCTTTAGGATCGACAAAACCTTCTGGTTGCATCATATACAACTCTTGTTTAAGAAATCCATTAAGGAATGCAGTTTTAATGTCCATTTGCCAGATTTCATAATCATAAAATGCGGCAATTGCTAACATGATCTAGACAGACTTAAGCATCGCTACGGGTGAGAAAGTCTCATCGTAGTCAACTCCTTGAACTTGTGAAAACCTTTTGTGACAAGTTGAGCTTTCTAGACAGTAACATTACCATCAGCGACAGTCTTCTTCTTGAAGATCCATTTATTCTCTATGGCTCGCCGATCATCAGGCAAGTCCACCAAAGTCCACACTTCTTATACATGGATCCTATCTTAGATTTCATGGCCTCAATCCATTTATCGAAATCTGGGCTCATCATAGCTTCTTCATAGTTTGTAGGTTCATCATGGTCTAGTAACATGACTTCCACAACAGGGTTACCGTACCACTCTGGTGTGGAACGTGTTCTGTTCAACCTACGAGGTCCAGTAGTAACTTGATCTAAAGTTTCATGATCATTGTCATTAGCTTCCTCTCTAGTTGGTGTAGGCATCACGGGAACGGATTCCTCTGATGAGCTACTTTCCAATTCAAGAGACGGTACAATTACCTCATCAATTTGTACTTTCCTCCCACTGACTTATTTCGAGAGAAACTCCTTCTTTAGAAAGTTTCCATTCTTGGCAACAAATATCTTGCCTTCAGATTTGTGGTAGAAGGTGTACCCAATTGTTTCCTTTAGGGTATCCTATGAATACGCACTTCCCCGGTTTGGGTTTGAGCTTATCAGGCTGAAGCCTTTTGACATATGTGTCGCATCCCCAAACTTTAAGAAACAACAGCTTAGGTTTCTTGCCAAACCATAGTTCATACGGTGTTGTCTCAACGGATTTAGACGGTGCCCTATTTAACGTGAATGCATCTGTCTCTAATGCATAACCCCAAAGCGATAGTGGTAAATCGGTAAGAGACATCATAGATCGCACCACATCTAATAAAGTACGGTTATGATGTTCGGATAGACCATTGTGCTGTGGTGTTCCAGGTGGTGTGAGTTGTGAAACTATTCCACATTGTTTTAAATGAAGGCCAAACTCGTAACTTAGATATTCGCCTCCGTGATCAGATCGTAGAAACTTTATTTTCTTGTTACAATGATTCTCTACATTACTCTGAAATTCTTTGAACTCTTCAAATGTTATAGACTTGTGTTTCATTAAGTAGATATACCCATATCTGCTCATATCATCTGTGATGGTCAGAAAATAACGATACTCGCCGCGAGCCTCAACACTCTTTTTACTTCATACATCGGTATGTATTATTTCCAATAAGTCATTAGCTCGCTCCATTGTTCCGGAGAACGGAGTTTTAGTCATCCTGCCCATGAGGCTTGGTTCACAAGTATCAAATGATTCATAATCAAGTGATTACAAAAGCCCATTGCTTGGAGTTTCATCATGCACTTTACACCAATATGACCTGAACGGCAGTGCCAAAAGTATGTTGCACTATCTTTATCAACTTTGCATCTTTTGGCATTAATATTATGAATATGTATATCACTATGACCGAGATTCAATAAACCATTCACCTTGGGTGTATGACCACAAAAGGTTTTATTCATGTAAATAGAACAACAATTATTCTTTGACTTAAATGAATAACCGTATTACAATAAACAAGATCCAATCATATTCATGCTCAACGCAAACAGCAAATAACATTCATTTTATGTTCAACACTAATCTCGAAGGTAAAGGGAGTGTGCGATGGTGATCTTATCAACTTTGGAATCACTTCCAGCACACATCGTCACCTTGCCCTTAACTACTATTTGTTCATTTGGCAACTCCTATTTCGAGTTACAAATGTAAACAACTGAACCGGTATCAAATACCCAGGGGCTACTATGAACACTAGTAAAGTACACATGTATAACATGTATATCAAATATACCTTTGTTCACTTTGCCATCCTTCTTATCCGCCAAGTTTTTTTTGGGCAGTTCCGCTTCTAGTGACCATTTCCTTTGTAGTAGAAGCACTCGGTTTCAGGTATGGGTCTAGCTTTGAGCTTCTTCACGGGAGTGGAAACTTGCTTGCCATTCTTCTTGAAGTTCCCTTTTTTTCCCTTTCCCTTTTCCTTGAAACTACTGGTCTTGTTAACCATCAACACTTGATGCTATTTCTTGATATCTACCTTCACCGATTTCAGCATCACGAAGAGCTTGGGAATCGTTTTCGTCATCCCTTGCATATTATAGTTCATCACAAAGTTCTAGTAACTTGGTGATAGTGACTAGAGAACTCTGTCAATCACTATATTATCTGGAAGATTAACTCCCACTTGATTCAAGCGATTGTAGTACCCAGCCATTCTGAGCACATGCTCACTAGCTAAGCTATTCTCCTCCATCTTGTAGGCAAAGTACTTGTCAGAGGTCTCATACCTCTTAACATGGGCATGGGTCTGAAATATCATTTTCAGCTCTTGGAACATCTCATATGCTCCATGGCGTTCAAAACATTTTTGAAGTCCCGGTTCTAAGCCGTAAAGCATGGTGCACTAAACTATCAAGTAGTCATCATACCGAGCTTGTCAAATGTTCATAATGTCTGCATCTGCTCCAATAATAGGTCTGTCACCTAGCGGTGCATCAAGGACATAATTCTTCTGTGCAGCAATGAGGATAATCCTTAGATCACGGACCTAGTCTGCATCATTACTACTATCATCTTTCAACTTAGTTTTCTCTAGGAACATATCAAAAATAAAATAGGGGAGCTATACGTGAGCTATTGATCTACAACATAGATATGTAAATACTATCAGGACTAAGTTCATGATAAATTAAGTTCAATTAATCAAATTACTTAAGAACTCCCACTTAGATAGACATCCCTCAAGTCATCTAAATGATACGTGATCCAAATAAACTAAACTGTGTCCGATCATCACGTGAGATGGAGTAGTCATCAATGGTGAACATCTCTATGTTGATCATATCTACTATATGATTCACGTTCGACCTTTCGGTCTCCACTGTTTCGAGGCCATGTCTGTACATGCTAGGCTTGTCAAGTTTAACCTGAGTATTCCGCATGTGCAAAACTGTCTTGCACGCGTTGTATGTGAACGTAGAGTCCATCACACCCGATCATCACGTGGTGTCTCAACACGACGAACTGTCGCAACGGTGCATACTCAGGGAGAACACTTATACCTTGAAATTTAGAGAAGGGATCATCTTATTATGCTACCGTTGTACTAAGAAAAATAAGATGCATAAAAGATAAACATCACATGCAATCAAAATATGTGACATGATATGGCCGTCATCATTTTGTGCTTTTGATCTCCATCTCCAAAGCATCATCATGATCTCCATAGTCACCGGCTCGACACCTTGATCTCCATCGCCGCGTCGTGGTCATCTCACCAACTATTGCTTCTACAACTATCGCTAACGCGTAGTGATAAAGTAAAGCAATTACATGGCGTTTGCAATTCATACAATAAAGAGAGAACCATAAGGTTCCTGTCGGTTGTCAGGTATCTCGCAAAACATGATCATCTCATACGATAACGTATATCACATCATGTCTTGACCATATTGAAGAAAATATGCCCTAGAGGCAATAATAAAGTTGTTATTTTATATTTCCTTATATCATGATAAATGTTTGTTATTCATGCTAGAATTGTATTAACCGGAAACTTGATACATGTGTGGATACATATACAAAACACCGTGTCCCTAGTAAGCCTCTACTAGACTAGCTCGTTAATCAAAGATGGTTAAGTTTCATAACCATAGACATGTGTTGTCCTTTGATGAACGGGATAATATCATTAGGAGAATGATGCGATGGACAAGAACCATCTGTTAGCTTAGCATATTGATTGTTTAGTTTTATTGCTATCGCTTTCTTCATGTCAAATACATATTCCTTCGACTATGAGATTATGCAACTCTCGAATACCAAGGAATACCTTGTGTGCTATCAAACATCACAACGTAACTGGGTGATAATAAAGATGCTCTACAGGTATCTCTGAAGGTGTTTGTTGGGTTGGCATAGATAGAGATTAGGATTTGTCACTCCGAGTATCGGAGAGGTATCTCTGGGCCCTCTTGATAATACACATCATAAAAAGCCTTGCAAGCAAAGTGACTAATGAGTTAGTTGCGAGATGATGTATTAAGGAACGAGTAAAGAGACTTGCCGTTAACGAGATTGAACTAGGTATGTGGGTATCGACGATCGAATCTCGGGCAATAACATACTGATGACAAAGGGAATAACGTATGTTGTCATTACGGTACGACCGATAAAGATCTTCGTAGAATATGTGGGAACCAGTATGAGCATCCAAGTTCCGCTGTTGGTTATTGACCAGAGAGGTGTCTCGGTCATGTCTACATAGTTCTCGAACCCATAGGGTCCGCACGCTTAACGTTCGATGACGATTTTGTATTATATGAGTTATGTGATTTGCTGACCGAATGTTGTTCGTAGTCTCGGATGAGATCACAGATATGACGAGGAGTCTAGAAATGGTCGATAGGTAAAGATTCATATATAGTACAATGATATTCGGACACCAGAAGTGTTCTAGTGGTACCGGGTACATATCGGGTCACCGGAAGGGGTTCCGGACACCCCCCCCCCCGGCAACTATATGGGCCAAATGGGGCAAGACGGGAAACACAGCAGCCAGCAGGGGCTGTTGCGCCCCCCATATGGGTCACACCTTAGGAGGAAGGAAAGGTGGGAAGAGAGAAGGAAGGGGAGGGATTCGGCCTCCCCCTTCCTTCCCTCCTCCCTCCTCTTTCCTTCCTCCTCCGATGGATATGGTAGGGGGCAAATTGGACAAGGCCCCCAAGTAGGATTCCTTCTACTTGGGGCGCCCCTTGGCTGTCCTCCTCCCCCTCCCACCTATATATACGTGGGGAGGGGGTGCCTAGAACACACACCAACAATTGTTAGCCATGTGCGGCGCCCCCTCCATAGTTTACTCCTCCGAACATATCTTCGTAGTGCTTTGGCGAAACCCTGTGCGGATCACTTCACCATCACCGTCACCACACCGTCGTGCTGACGGAACTCATCTACTGATACGTCTCCAACGTATCTATAATTTTTGATTGGTCCATGCTGTTATATTACCAATCTTGGATGTTTTTATACTCATTTTATAGTCAGTTTATATCATTTTGGGGTACTAACCCATTGTCATAATGCCAAGTGCTAGTTGCTATTTTTTGTATGTTTTTTTACATCGCAGAAAATCAATACCAAATGGAGTTGAAATGCCACAAAACTTTACGGAGAATTTTTATGGACCAGTAGACACCTAATGGGCCTTAGTTGCGCCTAATGTTGGGGAACGTAGTAATTTCTAAAAAAATCCTAGGCACACACAGGATCATGGTGATGCATAGCAACGAAAGGGGAGAGTGTGATCTACGTACCCTTGTAGACCGATAGCGGAAGCGTTAGCACAACGCGGTTGATGTAGTCGTACATCTTCACGGCCCTACCGATCAAGCACCGAAACTACGGCACCTCCAAGTTCTAGCACACGTTCAGCTCGATGACGATCCCCGGACTCCGATCCAGCAAAGTGTCGGGGAAGA
This sequence comes from Triticum dicoccoides, assembly GCF_002162155.2. Taxonomy (NCBI): domain Eukaryota; kingdom Viridiplantae; phylum Streptophyta; class Magnoliopsida; order Poales; family Poaceae; genus Triticum; species Triticum dicoccoides. Next base: position 113,141,634 of record NC_041382.1, read on the forward strand.
GTTCCGTCAACACGACGGCGTGGTGACAATCTTGATGTACTACCGTCGCAGGGCTTCGCCTAAGCACTGCTACAATATTATCGAGGATTATGGTGGAAGGGGGCACCGCACACGGCTAAGAATATGATCACGTGGATCAACTTGTGTGTCTAGGGGTGCCCCTGCCCCCATATATAAAGGAGCAGGGGGAGGTGCGGCCGGCCAGGAGGAGGGCGCGCCAGGAGGAGTCCTACTCCCACCGGGAGTAGGATTCGGGAGGGGGAAAGAGGAGAGAGAGAAGGAAGGGGGCGCCGCCCCCTTCTCCTTGTCCTATTCAGACTAGGGGGGAGGGGTGCGCGGCCCAGCCCTGGCCACCTCTCCTCTCTTCCACTAAAGCCCACTAAGGCCCATATATCTCCCGGGGGGTTCCGGTAACCTCCCGGTACTCCGGTAAAATCCCGATTTCACCCGGAACACTTCCGATATCCAAATGTAGGCTTCCAATATATCAATCTTTATGTCTCGACCATTTCGAGACTCCTCGTCATGTCCGTGATCATATCCGGGACTCCGAACAAACTTTGGTACATCAAAATGCATAAACTCATAATATAACTGTCATCAAAACCTTAAAAGTGCGGACCCTACGGGTTCGAGAACAATGTAGACATGACCGAGACCCGTCTCCGTTCAATAACCAATAGCGGAACCTGGATGCTCATATTGGCTCCCACATATTCTACGAAGATCTTTATCAGTCAGACCGCATAACAACATACGTTGTTCCCTTTGTCATCGGTATGTTACTTTCCCGAGATTCGATCGTCAGTATCTCAATACCTAGTTCAATCTCGTTACCGGCAAGTCTCTTTACTCGTTTTGTAATACATCATCTTGCAACTAACTCATTAGTTGTAATGCTTGCAAGGCTTATGTGATGTGCATTACCGAGAGGGCCCAGAGATGCCTCTCCGACAATCAGAGTGACAAATCCTAATCTCGAAATACGCCAACCCAACATGTACCTTTGGAGACACCTGTAGAGCTCCTTTATAATCACCCAGTTACATTGTGACGTTTGGTAGCACACAAAGTGTTCCTCCGGCAAACGGGAGTTGCATAATCTCATAGTCATAGGAACATGTATAAGTCATGAAGAAAGCAATAGCAACATATTAAACGATCGGGTGCTAAGCTAATGGAATGGGTCATGTCAATCACATCATTCTCCTAATGATGTGATCCCATTAATCAAATGACAACACACATGTCTATGGTTAGGAAACATAACCATCTTTGATTAACGAGCTAGTCAAGTAGAGGCATACTAGTGACGTTTGGTTTGTCTATGTATTCACACAAGTATTATGTTTCCGGATAATACAATTCTAGCATGAATAATAAACATTTATCGTGATATAAGGAAATAAAATAATAACATTATTATTGCCTCTAGGGCATATTTCCTTCAGTCTCCCAGTTGCACTAGAGTCAATAATCTAGATTACACAGTAATGATTCTAACACCCATGGAGCTTTGGTGCTGATCATGTTTTGCTCGTGGAAGAGGCTTAGTCAACGGGTCTGCTATATTCAGATCCGTATGTATCTTGCAGATCTCTATGTCTCCCACCTGGACTAGATCCCGGATGGAATTGAAGCGTCTCTTGATGTGCTTGGTTCTCTTGTGAAATCTGGATTCCTTTGCCAAGGCAATTGCACCAGTATTGTCACAAAAGATTTTCATTGGACCCGATGCACTAGGTATGACACCTAGATTGGATATGAACTCCTTCATCCAGACTCCTTCGTTTGCTGCTTCCGAAGCAGCTATGTACTCCGCTTCACATGTAGATCCCGCCACAACGCTTTGTTTAGAACTGCACCAACTGATAGCTCCACCGTTTAATGTAAACACGTATCCGGTTTGCGATTTAGAATCGTCCGGATCAGTGTCAAAGCTTGCATCAACGTAACTATTTACGATGAGCTCTTTGTCACCTCCATATATGAGAAACATATCCTTAGTCCTTTTCAAGTATTTCAGAATGTTCTTGACCGCTGTCCAATGATCCACTCTTGGATTACTTTGGTACCTCCCTGCTAGACTTATAGCAAGACACACATCAGGTCTGGTACACAACATCGCATACATGATAGAGCCTATGGCTGAAGCATAGAGAACATCTTTCATTTTCTCTCTATCTTCTACATTGGTCGGGGATTGAGTCTTACTCAATTTCACACCTTGTAATACAGGCAAGAATCCTTTCTTTGCTTGATCCGTTTTGAATTTCATCAAAACTTTGTCAAGGTATGTGCTTTGTGAAAGTCCAATTAAGCGTCTTGATCTATCTCTATAGATCTTAATGCCCAATATGTAAGCAGCTTCACCGAGGTCTTTCATTGAAAAACTCTTATTCAAGTATCCTTTTATGCTATCCAGAAATTCTATATCATTTCCGATTAGCAATATGTCATCTACATATTATATCAGAAATGCTACAGAGCTCCCACTCACTTTCTTGTAAATACAGGCTTCTCCAAAAGTCTATACAAAACCAAATGCTTTGATCATACTATCAAAGCATTTATTCCAACTCCAAGAGGCTTGCACCAGTCCATAAATGGATCGCTGGAGCTTGCACACTTTGTTAGCTCGCTTTGGATCGACAAAACCAAATTTCACACTTTGCTTGCACACTTTGCTTGCACACTTTGCTTGCACACTTTGTTAACTCCAAGAGGAATGCAGTTTTGACATCCATTTGCCAAATTTCATAATCATAAAATGTGGCAATTGCTAACATGATTCGGACAGACTTAAGCATCGCTACGGGTGAGAAGGTCTCATCGTAGTCAATCCCTTGAACTTGCCGAAAACCTTTTGCGACAAGTCAAGCTTTGTAGACAGTAATATTACCGTCAGCGTCAGTCTTCTTCTTGAAGATCCATTTATTCTCAATTGCTTGTCGATCATTGGACAAGTCAACCAAAGTCCATACTTTGTTCTCATACATGGATCCCATCTCAGATTTCATGGCTTCAAGCCATTTTGCGGAATCTGGGCTCACCATCGCTTCTTCATAGTTCGTAGGTTCATCATGATCTAGTAGCATGACTTCCAGAACAGGATTACCGTACCACTCTGGCGCGGGTCTTATTTTGGTTGATCTACGAGGTTCAGTAGTATCTTGTTCTGAAGTCTCATGATCATTATCATTAGCTTCCTCACTAATTGGTGTAGGTGTCACAGAAACTGGTTTCTGTGATGTACTACTTTCCAAATAAAGGAGCAGGTACAGTTACCTCGTCAAGTTCTACTTTACTCCCACTCACTTCTTTCGAGAGAAACTCCTTCTCTAGAAAGTTTCCGAATTTAGCAACAAAAGTCTTGCCTTCGGATCTGTGATAGAAGGTGTATCCAATAGTTTCCTTTGGATATCCTATGAAGACACATTTCTCCGATTTGGGTTCGAGCTTATCAGGTTGAAGTTTTTCACATAAGCATTGCAGCCCCAAACTTTCATAAACGACAACTTTGGTTTCTTGCCAAACCACAGTTCATATGGCGTCGTCTCAACGGATTTTGATGGTGCCCTATTTAACGTGAATGCGGCCGTCTCTGGAGCATATCCCCAAAACGGTAGCGGTAAATCAGTAAGAGACATCATAGATCGCACCATATCTAGTAAAGTACGATTACGACGTTCGGAAAACCATTACGCTGTGGTGTTCCGGGTGGCATGAGTTGTGAAACTATTCCACATTGTTTTAAATGTATACCAAACTCGTAACTCAAATATTCTCCTCCACGATCAAATCATAGGAATTTTATTTTCTTGTTACGATGATTTTCAACTTCACTCTGAAATTCTTTGAACTTTTCAAATGTTTCAGACTTATGTTTCATTAAGTAGATATACCCATATCTGCTTAAGTCATCTGTGAAGGTGAGAAAATAACGATATCCGCCACGAGCCTCAACATTCATCGGACCACATACATCTGTATGTATGATTTCCAATAAATCTGTTGCTCTCTCCATAGTACCGGAGAACGGTGTTTTTGTCATCTTACCCATAAGGCACGGTTTGCAAGTACCAAGTGATTCATAATCAAGTGGTTCCAAAAGCCCATCAGTATGGAGTTTCTTCATGCGCTTTATACCGATATGACCCAAACGGCAGTGCCACAAATAAGTTGCACTATCATTATCAACTCTGCATCTTTTGGTTTCAACACTATGAATATGTGTGTCACTACTATCGAGATTTAATAAGAATAGACCAGTCTTTAAGGGTGCATGACCATAAAAGATATTACTCATGTAAATAGAACAACCATTATTCTCCGATTCAAATGAATAACCGCCTCGCATCAAACAAGATCCAGATATAATGTTCATGCTTAACGCTAGCACCAAATAACAATTATTTAGGTCTAATACTAATCCCGAAGGTAGATGTAGAGGTAGCGTGCCGACTGCAATCACATTGACTTTGGAACCATTTCCCACACGCATCGTCACCTCGTCCTTAGCCAATCTTCGCTTAATCCGTAGTCCCTGTTTCGAGTTGAAAATATTAGCAACAGAACCAGTATCAAATACCCAGGTGCTACTGCGAGCATTAGTAAGGTACACATCAATAACATGTATATCACATATACCTTTGTTCACCTTGCCATCCTTCTTATCCGCCAAATACTTGGGGCAGTTCCGCTTCCAGTGACCAGTCTGCTTGCAGTAGAAGCACTTAGTTTCAGGCTTAGGTCCAGGTTTGGGTTTCTTCTCTTGAGTAGCAACTTGCTTGCTGTTCTTTTTGAAGTTCCCCTTCTTCTTCCCTTTGCCCTTTTTCTTGAAACTAGTGGTCTTGTTGACCATCAACACTTGATGCTCCTTCTTGATTTCTACCTCCGCAGCTTTCAGCATCGCGAAGAGCTCGGGAATAGTCTTATTCATCCCTTGCATATTATAGTTCATCAAGAAGCTCTTGTAGCTTGGTGGCAGTGATTGGAGAATTCTGTCAATGACGCAGTCATCCGGAAGATCAACTCCCAACTGAATCAAGTGATTATTATACCCAGACATTTTGAGTATATGCTCACTGACAGAACTATTCTCCTCCATCTTGTAGCTATAAAACTTATTGGAGACTTCATATCTCTCAATCTGGGCATTTGCTTGAAATATTAACTTCAACTCCTGGAACATCTCATATGCTCCATGACGTTCAAAACGTCGTTGAAGTCCCGATTCTAAGCCGTAAAGCATGGCACACTGAACTATCGAGTAGTCATCAGCTTTGCTCTGCCAGACGTTCATAACATCTGGTGTTGCTCCAGCAGCAGGCCTGGCACCCAGCGGTGCTTCCAGGACATAATTCTTCTGTGCAGCAATGAGGATAATCCTCAAGTTACGGACCCAGTCCGTGTAATTGCTACCATCATCTTTCAACTTTGCTTTCTCAAGGAACGCATTAAAATTCAACGAAACAACAACACGTGCCATCTATCTACAATCAAACATAAACAAGCAACATACTATCAGGTACTAAGTTTCATGGTAAATTTAGGTTCAATTAATCATATTACTTAAAGAACTCCCACTTAGATAGACATCCCTCTAATCCTATAAGTGATTACGTGATCCAAATCAACTAAACCATGTCCGATCATCACGTGAGATGGAGTAGTTTCATTGGTGAACATCACTATGTTGATCATATCTACTATATGATTCACGCTCGACCTTTCGGTCTCCGTGTTCCGAGGCCATATCTGTATATGCTTGGCTCGTCAAGTATAACCTGAGTATTCCGCGTGTGCAACTGTTTTGCACCCGTTGTATTTGAACATAGAGCCTATCACACCCGATCATCACGTGGTGTCTCAGCATAAAGAACTTTCGCAATGGTGCATACTCAGGGAGAACACTTCTTGATAATTAGTGAGAGATCATCTTATAATGCTACCGTCAATCAAAGCAAGATAAGATGCATAAAAGATAAACATCACATGCAATTGATATAAGTGATATGATATGGCCATCATCATCTTGTGCTTGTGATCTCCATCTTCGAAGCACCGTCGTGATCACCATCGTCACCGGCGCGACACCTTGATCTCCATCGTAGCATCATTGTCATCTCGCCAATCTTATGCTTCCACGACTATCGCTACCGCTTAGTGATAAAGTAAAGCATTACAGCGTGATTGCATTGCATACAATAAAGCGACAACCATATGGCTCCTGCTAGTTGCCGATAACTCGGTTACAAAACATGATCATCTCATACAATAAAATTTAGCATCATGTCTTGACCATATCACATCACAACATGCCCTGCAAAAACAAGTTAGATGTCCTCTACTTTGTTGTTGCAAGTTTTACGTGGCTGCTACGGGCTTAAGCAAGAACCAATCTTACCTATGCATCAAAACCACAACGATAGTTTGTCAAGTTGGTGCTGTTTTAACCTTCGCAAGGACCGGGCGTAGCCACACTCGGTTCAACTAAAGTTGGAGAAACTGTCACCCGGTAGCCACCTTTGTGCAAAGCACGTCGGGAGAACCGGTCTCCCGTAAGCGTACGTGTAATGTCGGTCCGGGCCGCTTCGTCCAACAATACCGCCGAACCAAAGTATGACATGCTGGTAAGCAGTATGACTTATATCACCCACAACTCACTTGTGTTCTACTCGTGCATATAACATCAACACATAAAACCTGGCTCGGATGCCACTGTTGGGGAACGTAGTAATTTCAAAAAAATTCCTACGCACACGCAGGATCATGGTGATGCATAGCAACGAGAGGGGAGAGTGTGATCTATGTACCCTTGTAGACCGATAGCAGAAGCATTAGCACAACGCGGTTGATGTAGTCGTACGTCTTCACGGCCCGACCGATCAAGCACCGAAACTACGGCACCTCCGAGTTCTAGCACACGTTCAGCTCGATGACGATCGCCGGACTCCGATCCAGCAAAGTGTCGGGGAAGAGTTCCGTCAGCACGACGGCGTGGTGACGATCTTGATGTACTACCGTCGCAGGCCTTCGCCTAAGCACTGCTACAATATTATCGAGGATTATGGTGGAAGGGGGCACCGCACACGACTAAGAATATGATCACGTGGATCAACTTGTGTGTCTAGGGGTTCCCCCTGCCCCCGTATATAAAGGAGCAGGGGGAGGTGCGGCCGGCCAGGAGGAGGGCGCGCCAGGAGGAGTCCTACTCCCACCGGGAGTAAGATTCCCCCCTTTCCTAGTTGGAATAGGATTCGGGAGGGGGAAAGAGGAGAGAGAGAAGGAAGGGGGGCGCCGCCCCCTTCTCCTTGTCCTATTCGGACTAGGGGGGAGGGGGGCGCGGCCCAGCCCTGGCCACCTCTCCTCTCTTCCATTAAATCCCACTAAGGCCCATATATCTCCCGGGGGTTCCGGTAACCTCCCGGTACTCCGGTAAAATCCCGATTTCACCCGGAACACTTCCGATATCCAAATATAAGCTTCCAATATATCAATCTTTATGTCTCGACCATTTCGAGACTCCTCGTCATGTCCGTGATCACATCCGGGACTCCGAACAAACTTCGGTACATCAAAATGCATAAACTCATAATATAACTGTCATCAAAACCTTAAGCGTGCGGACCCTACGGGTTCGAGAACAATGTAGACATGACCGAGACACATCTCCGGTCAATAACCAATAGCGGAACCTGGATGCTCATATTGGCTCCCACATATTCTATGAAGATCTTTATCGGTCAGACCGCATAACAACATACGTTGTTCCCTTTGTCATCGGTATGTTACTTGCCCGAGATTCGATCGTTGGTATCTCAATACCTAGTTCAATCTCGTTACCGGCAAGTCTCTTTACTCGTTTCATAATACATCATCTTGCAACTAACTCATTAGTTGTAATGCTTGCAAGGCTTATGTGATGTGCATTACCGAGAGGGCCCAGAGATACCTCTCCGACAATCGGAGTGACAAATCCTAATCTCGAAATATTCCAACCCAACATGTACCTTTGGAGACACCTGTAGAGCTCCTTTATAATCACCCAGTTACGTTGTGATGTTTGGTAGCACACAAAGTGTTCCTCCAGCAAACGGGAGTTGCATAATCTCATAGTCATAGGAACATGTATAAGTCATGAAGAAAGCTAATGGAATGGGTCATGTCAATCACATCATTCTCCTAATGATGTGATCCCATTAATCAAATGACAACACACATGTCTATGGTTAGGAAACATAACCATCTTTGATTAACGAGCTAGTCAAGTAGAGGCATACTAGTGACGTTTGGTTTGTCTATGTATTCACACAAGTATTATGTTTCCGGATAATACAATTCTAGCATGAATAATAAACATTTATCATGATATAAGGAAATAAAATAGTAACATTATTATTGCCTCTAGGGCATATTTCCTTCACCTAAGGGGTGCTCCGAGGAGAGCACAACCCACCGGGGCGCGCCAGGAGGCCCATGCATGCCCTGGTGTGTTGTGCCCACCTCGGATGCCCCCCGGGTCGCCTCTTTGCTCTACAAATACCCCAATATTCCCCAAACCCTAGGGGAGTCGATGAAATATTTATCTAGCCGTCACAGAGTCCAAAACCACCAGTTCCAATCTAGACACCATGTCGGATGGGATTCACCACCTCCATTGGTGCCTCTCCAATGATGCGTGAGTAGTTCTTTGTAGACCTTCGGGTCCGTAGTTAATAGCTAGATAGCTTCCTCTCTCTCGCTGAATTATCAATGCAATGGTATCTTGGAGAACCATATGATCTCTTATAGCCGTGTATTTGAGTTATATATTTTTATATCCATGAAAGTATTTGAGTTTCTTTGATCTCTTATAGCCTTGTATTTCTTCTCCGGTATTTGGATTTTGTTTCGCCAACTTGATCTATTTATCTTGAAGTGGGAACCGAACGTATGTATCGTTGCTACTAAGGATAAAACGATGGGGTCTATATCTACATAGATAGATCTTGTCTACATCATGTCATCGTTTCTTATTGCATTACTCCGTTTCTCCATGAACTTAATACACTAGATGCGTGTTGGATAGCGGTCGATGTGTGGAGTAATAGTAGTAGATGCAAGCAGGAGTCGGTCTACTAATCTTGGATGTGATGCATATATAATGATCATATCGTCATGATTATTTGAAGTTCTATCAATTGCCCAACAGAAATTTGTTCACCCACCGTTTGCTATTTTTCTCGAGAGAAGCCACTAGTGAAACCTACGGCCCCCGGGTCTCTTTCTCATATTATTTGCCTTCACGATCTATTTTACTTGCCATTTATTTTCAGGTCTAATAAACCAAAAATACAAAAATACTTTGCTACACTTTATATTATTTGCGATCTATTTATTCAATCTATTACAACTTTCTCCCGTCCACGCACCAATTTCTGGCGCCGTTACCCGAAAGGGATTGACAACCCCTTTAACACATCGGGTTGCGAGTGGTTGTTATTTGTGTGCAGGGACTGTTGACATTGTGTTTCTTGGTTCTCCTACTGGTTCGGTAACCTTGGTTTCATCACTGAGGGAAATACCTACTGTCATTGTGCTGCATCATCCCTTCCTCTTTGGGGAAATACCAACGTAGTCCTAGCTGACATCAAAAGGAATTTCTGGCGTCGTTGCCGGGGAGGATCTTCAACATCTACCAGGTTCCTAATCACAAATCTCATCTCCTTGCAATTTACATTATTTTCCATTTGCCTCTCGTTTTCCTCTCCCCCACTTCACAAAATTTTGCCGTTTTATTCGCCCTCTTTTTCTCGTTCGCCATTTTCTCGTCAGATCTATCTTTTTGCTTGCAATCTTCTTTGCTTATGTTGCCATGTGCCTTATATTTGCTTGCATCTTTGCTTGCTAAAAATCTATTGCTATGGATCCTCATCCACTTGCTAATCTTTTTAAGAGATTAAATTATGATGAACCAATTGCTAGTGAGTTGAGTGCACTCGATTATTTTTATGAAGTTTTGCTTGAGATTCGTGAATCTGAAAATTGCGATGAAGAAATTTATGAAGTGATTCATGATAGCTCCTTGAATGAAAAGCATGATTGCAATGATTTTACTATAATTTCTATTAATTTCAATTGTGCTAATAATATGCAAAACCCCAAGCTTGGGGATGCTAATTTTGCTATGACCACCATTTGTTGCAACGATCGTGATTGGGGTGATTCTTCTTATGATCTTGAAAATTTATTTAAGCCTCATGATGATTATGTTATTTGAAATAATTTTGAAAGTGAGTTTGGAAGAGTGTCAACTTTAGGTAAAAACAATCCCACATATTTGGAGAGTGTTCAATCTTATGAAATTTTTGATGAAAGTGGGTTTGGAGAGGTCATGACTTTAGTTGATCCCACTATCTTGGAAGATCATAAAAATTTTATGCATGTGGATCATGAATAGAAATTTTTATATGATATCTATGTTATTGAAGTTGATTGTGATCCCACATATAATTATTATGAGAGAGGAAAATATGGTTGTAGAAATTTTCATGTTATTAAATTTCCTCTCGTTATGTTGAGATTGTCAATGTTTTATTCCTCTCCTTTGCATATGCTAGATATTTCTTGTCTTAACAATTTGTTTGCTTATAAAATTCATATGCATAGTAAGTATGTTAGACTTAAATGTGTTTGTAACATGTTTCATGATGCTCTCTTTGTGTTTTAATTATTTTCTTTCGTGTGAGCGTCGTTGAAATCTTATGCCTAGCTAGGGGCGTGAAACAATAGTGCTCGTTGGGAGGCAACCCAATGAATAAAATTTATTTTTGCTTTTTTGCTTCCAGTTTTTGAGTGTTAGCAAAATTATGCTACTGTTATGATTGTGTTTTTTATGTTTTAATTAGTTTTTGTGCCAAGTAAAGCCTTTAGGATCTTCTTGGGTGATAGTTGTTTGATCTTGCTGAAAAACCTAAAACATTTGCGCTCACGAAAATAATTCTCATTTTCAACCAGAGAGCGACAAAATACCCATTCCTTTTGAAGTAGAACAATATACAAATTTCTCAGGTCATCCTAAGTTTTCAGAATTTTTGGATTTACAGAAGTATTCGAAACACCCAGATTGCTACAGACTGTTCTGTTTTTGACAGATTCTATTTTCCTTGCGTTGTGTGCTTATTTTGATGGCTCTATGGTTTTATTTGATGAGTTTTTGCCATAGAAAAGTTGGAATACAGTAGATATAATGTAAAAACAAAATATGAATTGGTTTGATGTAGCACTTATAGTAGTGATTTATTTTCTTATACTAACGGATCTCACGAAGGTTTTGTTGACTTTTGTGTGATTGAAGTTTTCAAGTTTTGGCTTATCTTACGATGGATGAAGGAATAAGGAGTAAGAAGAGCCTAAGCTTGGAGATGCACCGGCATCCCCGGCTATTATCCAAAAGAGAGCAAGAAACTAAGCTTGGGGATGCCCCTGAGTGGCATCCCCTCTTTCTTCTAACGACCATCAGTATTTTACTCGAAGCTATATTTTTATTCGTCACATACTATGTGTTTTGCTTGGAGCGTATTGTATGATATGAGTCTTTGCTTGTTTTATTTTGTGTTTTAAGTCTTGATTCCTTGCTGGACACACCTATTTGAGGAGCCAAAATTATGTCATGACTTGTTAGAATTGCTCTCTATGCTTCACTTAAAAAAATTATGAGCTATGGACTTCCTCTAGTGCTTCACTTATATCTTTTTGAGCATGGTGTGATTTAGTATTTTTGAAGAAATGCTCTCTTGCTTCACTTAGATTTATTTGAGAGTTAGTAAAATTTTCAAGAAATTCTCTCTTGCTTTACTTAAATTATTTTGAGAGAAAGAAAAAAGTATGATCATGATCTTCACTTATATTTTGTTTGAGCTTGTCAAAAGCAACATATGAAAATTAGTTCCAAAGCGATAGATATCCAAGAAGGATATAATAAAAACTTTCATGAAGATCATTGGCCAAAATAAACTTGATTCTTAATAATATTTTTGAGATATGATGATGTGATATGTGAGTTATGTTGATGAGTAATTATGCTTTAGTAAGAATATTGGTGTTAAGGTTTGTGATTCCCTATGCAAGCATGAAAGTCAATAATTATGCAATGAAATTATATCCTACTTGTGGTGCATTATTCGGTGTTAATTATGCTTAATGCTCGCTTATGAGATTATTCGTTTCTTGGTTGGTCGCTTCTCAATCTTTTGCTACCCTTCATTTTGCACTAAGTATGATCTCTACTTGTGCATCCAAAAACCTTTAAACCAGTTTTGCCACATGAGTCCACTATATCTACCTATATGCGGTATTCTTTTGCCGTTCTAAGAAAATTTATATGTGCCATCTCTAATTTTCAAAATAAACTTCTCTTTTATCTGTTCGTTCCGCTCACGAAGCAGTGAGGGGTGGCTAATATTTTCCATGCTAGATATGTTATTCTCATGATGAGTGTTATTCACTTTTCATTGCACGAGAGTAAGGCAAAGGTATTAGGGATGCCCAGTCCTGAAATGAAAAATGAATTTACTTTATGTTGTCAAATAATAAATTCCTTGGAAAGTGTTGGTATAGAGGGAAACTGTGGATACAGCTAGCCATGGAAAGTGAAAGTTTGGTTGAAAATGGAACAAACTTTATTTTCTGTTTGGGAACCTCCTATGATATATCTAGCATGGAAAGTGTTGGGAACTCTAAGTCGTTTTCGTTGGTGGAAAGGATACACCTCCTGCTACCTCTTGAGCTTGCGTTGGATTTCCTCGAAGAGGAAGGGATGATGCAGCAGAGTAGCGTAAGTATTTCCCTCAGTTTTTGAGAACCAAGGTATCAATCCAGTAGGAGGCCACGCTCAAGTCTCTCGTACCTGCACAAAACGATAGCTACTCGCAACCAACGTGACTAGGGGTTGTCAATCCCTTCACGGTCACTTATGAGAGTGAGATCTGATAGATATAATATTTTTGGTATTTTTGGTATAGAGATGCAAAGTGAAAAGTAAAAGGCAAAGTAAAAAAGCAAAGCAAGATTAAAGTGATGGAGATTAATATGATGAGAATAGACCCGGGGGCCATAGGTTTCACTAGTGGCTTCTCTCAAGAGCATAAGTATTCTACGGTGGGTGAACAAATTACTGTTGAGCAATTGACAGAATTGAGCATAGTTATGAGAGTATCTAGGCATGATCATGTATATAGGCATCACGTCTGTGACATGTAGACCAAAACGATTCTGCATCTACTACTATTACTCCACTCATCGACCGCTATCCAGCATGCATCTAGAGTATTAAGTTAAAAACAGAGTAACGCTTTAAGCAAGATGACATGATGTAGAGAGATAAATTCATGCAATATGAAATAAACCCCATCTTGTTATCCTCGATAGCAACGATGCAATACGTGCCTTGCTGCCCCTTCTGTCACTGGGAAAGGACACCGCAAGATCGAACCCAAAGCTAAGCACTTCTCCCATGGCAAGAACTACCAATCTAGTTGGCCAAACCGAACGGATAATTCGAAGAGACTTGCAAAAATAACCAATCATACATAAAAGAATTCAGAGAAGATTCAAATATTATTCATAGATAGACTTGATCATAAACCCACAATTCATCGATCTCAACAAACACACCGCAAAAAAAGAAGATTACATCGAATAGATCTCCACAAGAGAGGGGGAGAACTTTGTACTGAGATCCAAAAAGAGAGAAGAAGCCATCTAGCTACTAACTATGGACCCGAAGGTCTGAGGTAAACTACTCACACTTCATCGGAGAGGCTATGATGATGTAGAAGCCCTCTGTGATGATGACCCTCTCCAGCGGAGCTCCGGAATAGGCCCGAAGATGGGATCTCGTGGATACAAAAAGTTGCGGCGGTGGAATTAAGGTTTTGGCTCCTGTTTTGATCGTTTGGGGGTACGTAGGTATATATAGGAGGAAGGAGTATGTCGGTGGAGCACCGAGGGGCCCACGAGGCAGGGGGCGCGCCCAAGGGGGGGCGCCCCCACCCTCGTGACCGCCTCTTTGACTCCTTGGAGTAGGGTCCAAGTCTCCTGGATCACGTTCGGTGAGAAAATCACGTTCCCGAAGGTTTTATTCCATTTGGACTCCGTTTGATATTCTGTTTCTCCGAAATACTGAAATAGGCAAAAAACAACAATTCTGGGCTCGGCCTCCAGTTAATAGGTTAGTCCAAAAAATAGTATAAAAGTGGAAAATAAAGCCCAATATAGTCCAAAACAGTAGATAATATAGCATGGAGCAATCAAAAATTATAGATACGTTGGAGACGTATCAGGCATCCCCAAGCTTAATTCCTGCTCGTCCTCGAGTAGGTAAATGATAAAAAGAAATTTTTTGATGCGGAGTGCTACTTGGCTCTTCTTAATTGTGATATGAATATTCAGATCCGAAAGATTCAAGACAAAAGTTTATATTGACATAAAAATAATAATACTTCAAGCATACTAACAAAGAAATTATGTCTTCTCAAAATATCATGGCCAAAGAAAGTTATCCCTACAAAATCATATAGTCTGGCTATGCTCTATCTTCACCACACAAAGTATTTAACTCATGCACAACCCCGATGACAAGCCAAGCAATTGTTTCATACTCTAACTTTTTCAATCTTCACGCAATACATGAGCGTGAGCCATGGATATATCACTATAGGTGGAATAGAATGGTGGTTGTGGAGAAGACAAAAAGGAGAAGATAGTCTCACATCAACTAGGCGTATCAACGGGCTATGGAGATGCCCATCAATAGATATCAATGTGAGTGAGTAGGGATTGCCATGCAACGGATGCACTAGAGCTATAAGTATATGAAAGCTCAAAAAGAAACTAAGTGGGTGTGCATCCAACTTGCATGCTCATGAAGACCTAGGGCAATTTGAGGAAGCCCATCATTGGAATATACAAGCCAAGTTCTATAATGAAACATTCCAACTAGTATATGAAAGTGATAACATGAGAGACTCTCTACTATGAAGATCATGGTGCTACTTTGAAGCACAAGTGTGGTAAAAGGATAGTAACATTGTCCCTTCTCCCTTTTTCTCTCATTTTTTTATTTGGGCCTTTTCTCTTTTTTATGGCCTCTTTTCTTTCTCTTTTTATTTGGGCTTCTTTGGCCTCTTTTATTTATTTTTCGTCCGGAGTCTCATCCCGGCTTATGGGGGAATCATAGTCTCCATCATTCTTTCCTCACTTGGGACAATGCTCTAAAAATGATGATCACCACAATTTTATTTTTCTTACAACTCAACAATTACAACTCGATACTTAGAACAAAATATGACTCTATATGAATGCCTCCGGCGGTGTACCGGGATATGCAATATGACAATGATGAATGTGTCATGATAAACGGAACGGTGGAAAGTTGCATGGAAATATATCTCGGAATGGCTATGGAAATGCCATAATAGGTAGGTATGGTGGTTGTTTTGAGGAAGGTATATGGTGGGTGTATGATACCGATGAAAGGTGCGCGATATTAGAGAGGCTAGCAAAGGTGGAAGAGTGAGAGTGCGTATAATCCATGGACTCAACATTAGTCATAAAGAACTCATATACTTATTGCAAAAATTTAGAAGTTATCAAAGCAAAGTATTACGCGCATGCTCCTAGGGGGATAGATTGGTAGGAAAAGACCATCGCTCGTCCCCGACCGCCACTCATAAGGAAGACAATCAATAAATAAATCATGCTCCGACTTCATCACATAACGGTTCACCATACGTGCATGCTACGGGAATCACAAACTTTAACACAAGTATTCTTTAAATTCACAACTACTCAACTAGCATGACTCTAATATTATCACCTCCATATCTCAAAACAATTATCATGCTTCAATCTTTTCTTAGTATTCAACTCACTCAAAAGAAAGTTTCACAAATCTTGAATACCAAGCATATTATTATTAAGCAAATTACCATGCTATTAAGAGACTCTCAACATAATTTAAGTGAAGCATGGGAGATCAATAGTTTGTTTAAAACGAATCCACCACCGTGCTCTAAAAGATCTAAGTGAAGCACATAGAGCAAAACTACATAGCTCAAAAGATATAAGTGAAGCACATAGAGCAAAACTACATAGCTCAAAAGGTATAAGTGAAGCACATAGAGTATTCTATCAAATTTTAATTCATGTATGGCTCTCTCAAAAGGTGTGTACATCAAGGATGATTGTGGCATACTAAAACACGAAGACACAAATAATATAAGACGCTCCAAGCAAAACACATATCATGTTGATGAATAAAAATATAGCTCCAAGTAAATTACCGATGGAAGTGGACGAAAGAGGGGATGCCTTCCAGGGCATCCCCAAGCTTTGACTTTTTTGTGTCCTTGGACTATCTTGGGGGTGCCATGGGCATCCCCAAGCTTAGGCTCTTTCCACTCCTTGTTCCATAATCCATCAAAAGAATTCACCCAAAACTTGAAAACTTCACAACACAAAACTTAAAGTAGAAAACTCGTGAGCTCCGTTAGCGAAAGAAAACAAAAAACCACTTCAAGGTAATGTAATGAACTCATTATTTATTTATATTGGTGTTAAACCTACTGTATGCCAACTTCTCTATGGATTATAAACTATTTTACTAGCCATAGATTCATCAAAATAGGCAAACAACACACGAAAAACAGAATCTGTCAAAAACAGAACAGTCTGTAGTAATCTGTAGCTAGCGCAAGATCTGGAACCCCAAAAATTCTAAAATAAATTTATGGACGTGGGTAATTTATCTATTAATCATCTGCAAAAAGAATTAACTAAATAGAACTCTGAAAATAAAAATAACAGCAGTTCTCGTGAGCGCTAAAGTTTCTGTTTTTTACAGCAAGTTCAACAAGACTTTCCCCAAGTCTTCCCAACGATTCTACTTGGCACAAACACTAATTAAACACAAAAAACACAACCAAAACAGAGGATAAATAAATTATTTATTACTAAACAGGATCAAAAATCAAGGAATAAAAATAAAATTGGGTTGCCTCCCAACAAGCGCTATCGTTTAACGCCCCTAGCTAGGCATAAAAGCGAGGATAGATCTAGGTATTGCCATCTTTGGTAGGCAATCCATAAGTGGATCTCATGATAGTTTCATATGGCAATTTTATTTTCTTTCTAGGAAAGTTTTCCATGCCCTTTTTTAATGGGAATTGAAATCTAATATTCCCTTCCTTCATATCAATAATCGCACAAACCTTTCTAAGGAAAGGTCTACCAAGAATAATAGGGCAAGAAGGATTGCAATCTATATCAAGAACAATGAAATCTACGGGCACATAATTCCTATTTGCAACAATAAGAACATCATTAATCCTTCCCATAGGTTTCTTAATAGTAGAATCCGCAAGATGCAAGTTTAGAGAGCAATCATCAAAATTACGGAAATCTAGCAAATCACACAAAGTCTTGGGAATAGTAGAGACACTAGCACCCAAATCACACAAAAGCATAAAACTCATGATCTTTAATTTAATTTTAATAGTTGGTTCCTACTCATCATAGAGTTTTCTAGGGATAGAAACTTTCAACTCAAGTTTTTCTTCATAAGATTGCATCAAGCCATCAACAATATGTTCGGTGAAGGCTTTCTTTTGACTATAAGAATGTGGAGAATTTAGCACGGATTGCAACAAGGAAATACAATCAATTAAAGAGCAACTTTCATAATTAAATTCCTTGAAATCCAATATAGTGGGTGTAGCAACATCTAGATTTTTATTTCTTTCAATCCCACTTTCATCAATTTCATCATAAAGATCTAAATACTCCGAATTTTTAGAACGCCTTCTAGGTAAAGGAAGATCATATTCAGTTTCATCAAGATTCATATTGCAAAACAAAGATTTAATAGGAGACACGTCAATAACTTTTAGATCTTCATCTTGATTTTCATAGGAATTGGAAGAACACGCTTTAATAAAGGCATCTTTGGAAGCACGCATCCTAGCGGTTCTTTCCTTGCACTCATCAATGGAAATTCTCATGGCTTTGAGAGACTCATTGATATCATGCTTAGGAGGAATAGATCTAAGCTTTAAATAATCAAACTCAAGAGAAATTCTATCAACGTTCCTAGCCAAATCATCAACTTTAAGCAATTTCTCTTCAAGCAAAGCATTAAAATTCTTTTGTGAATTCATAAACTCTTTAACACTATTCTCAAATTAAGAGGGCATCTTATTATAATTTCCATAAGAGTTGTTGTAGGAATTCCCATAATTATTAGAAGGATTACTAGGATATGGCCTAGGATTAAAATTCCCTCTATAAGCGTTGTTACCAAAATTATTCCTACCAACAAAATTCACATAAATAGATTCATTGTTATTCTCAATCAAAGTAGACAAAGGCATATCATTAGGATCATAAGAAACACTCTTAGTAGCAAATGATTTCATAAGTTCATCCATCTTTCCACTCAAAACATTAATTTCTTCTATCGCATGCACTTTTTTATTAGAAGATCTTTTAGTATGCCATTGAGAATAATTAACCATAATATTATATAGAAGTTTAGTAGCATCTCCTAAAGTGATTTCCATAAAGGTGCCTCCCGCGGCCGAATCTAAAAGATTTCTAGAAGCAAAATCCAATCCAGCATAAAAAATTTGTATAATCATCCACAATTAAAACCATGAGTAGGGCAATTATGTATCATTAATTTCATTCTCTCCCAAGCTTGTGCAACATGTTCATGATCAAGTTGCTTAAAGTTCATAATATCGTTTCTAAGAGAGATGATCTTAGCGGGAGGGAAATACTTAAGAGATAAAAGTATCTTTGCACTTGTTCCAAGAATCAATACTACTTTTAGGCAAAGACGAAAACCAAGCTTTAGCACGATCTCTAAGCGAAAAAGGAAATAGCTTCAATTTAACGACATCATTATCGACATCTTTTTTCTTTTGCATATCACATAAATCAACGAAGCTATTCAGATGAGTAGCGGCATCTTCACTAGGAAGGCCGGCGAATTGATCTTTCATAACAAGATTCAACAAAGCAGTATTGATTTCACAAGATTTAGTATTAGCAAGAGGAGCAATCAGAGTGCTAAGGAAATCATTATTATTGGTATTGGTGAAGTTACACAATTTGGTAGTATCTTGAGCCATCACGACAAACAAGTAATCCAACAAACGAGCAAACAAAAAGGCAAGCGGAAAAGAGAGGGAAGGAGAAGGAGGATAGAGAGAGAGAGAGGGCGAATAAAACGGCAAGGGTGAAGTCGGGGAGAGGAAAACGAGAGGCAAATGGCAAATAATGTAATGCGGGAGATAGGGATTGTGATGGGTACTTGGTATGTTGACTTTTGCATAGACTCCCCGGCAACGACGCCAGAAATCCTTCTTTCTACCTCTTGAGCTTGAGTTGGATTTCCCCGAAGAGGAAGGGATGATGCAACAGAGTAGCGTAAGTATTTCCCTTAGTTTTTGAGAACCAAGGTATCAATCCAGTAGGAGGCCACGCTCAAGTCCCTCGTACCTGCACAAAACTATAGCTACTCGCAACCAACGCGATTAGGGGTTGTCAATCCCTTCACGGTCACTTACGAGAGTGAGATCTGATAGATATAATATTTTTGGTATTTTTTGTATAGAGATGCAAAGTGAAAAGTAAAAGTCAAAGTAAAAAAGCAAAGCAAGATTAAAGTGATGGAGATTAATATGATGATTATAGACCCGGGGGCCATAGGTTTCACTAGTGGCTTCTCGCAAGAGCATAAGTATTCTACGGTCCTTGTTGAAGGTTAAAACAACAAAATTGATAAATCACCGTCGTGGTTTTGACGCGTAGGTAAGAACGGTTCTTGCTAGAAGCTCGTAACAACCACGTAAAACTCAACAGCAAAGTAGAGGACGTCTAACTTGTTTTTGCAGGGCATGTTGTGATGTGATATGGTCAAGACATGATGTGATATACGTTATTGTATGAGATGATCATGTTTTGTAAAAGTTATCGGCAACTGGGAGGAGCCTTATGGTTGTCGCTTTATTGTATGAAATGCAAACGCCATGTAATTGCTTTACTTTATCACTATGCATTAGTGATAGTTGTAGAAGCATAGTTGGTGAGACGACCATGGAGATACGATGGAGATCAAGGTGTCAAGCCGGTGACGATAGAGATCATGATGATGCTTTGGAGATGGAGATCAAAGGCACAAGATGATGATGGCCATATCATGTCACATATTTTGATTGCATGTGATGTTTTATCTTTTATGCATTTTATTTTGCTTAGTACGGAGGTAGCATTATAAGATGATCCCTTACTAAAATTTCAAGGTATAAGTCTTCTCCCAGAGTATGCATCGTTGTGACAGTTCGTCATGCTCACCACGTGATGATCGGGTGTGATAGGCTCTACGTTGTGACGCCGCTGATTTGACCGTACACTAATCGTACACGCAAATGTGTATGATCAAGATCAAGGACTCACGGGAAGATATCACAACACAACTCTAGACACAAATTAAAATAATGCAAGCTTTATATTACAAGCCAGGGGCCTCATGTGGCGACCCGACCCGAATGGATCAAGTGCTCTGTGCTCAGGTGTCATCCCTGGATCAGTAATGCTGACACCACATAGTACATCGAAGGATTTATAGCAGAGTGGCAATCACACACTTATTACATCGTTGTCTCAAAGAGAACTTATTACAATAAATATGGCTTAAGGCCATCTAGTGTCGATAACAGCGGAAGACTTGGAAGATAAATGGGTCCATCAACTCCAACGGCATCACTGAGTATAGAACCACAACCTAAAAGCACCTTACTCGTCGTCTGAAAAGTCTGCAACATGAAAGTTGCAGCCCGAAAACGGGTCAGCACATGGAATATGCTGGCAAAGTAACACATAGAGAGTAATGAAATGAAACAGCTATACTACATGCATATATGGCTGGTGGAAAGCTCTATGGTTACAGTTTTGCGAAAAGCCAATTTTTCCCTACTGCAAAGGAATAAATTTATTTAACTATCATGGTAGTTGTTAAACATCGAGAATGGTTGACAGCATTCCGATCCCAATTAAGTAATTAAAACCCAATAATATTAATTAGAAGTAACATGATGAGATTCACATGATATTCAAGTACTAGATACTCAAGTTGTCCATAACCGGGGACACGGCTAATCATGATTAGTTTGTACACTCTGCAGAGGTTTGCGCACTTTTCCCCACATGACTCGATCGCCTCCGTTTGTTTTCTCGCACTACATGGTGTTTGAGAGACGGATGACCGAGACATAGTCTTTCAGAAGCGCTAGCACCTTACATGTGGGGTAGACCGTACCACCTACAACCCCTACATCTGCTAGTCCACCCCGTAAGAGTTCGCACAACTTAGTCAACTATGCCAGAGCCCATAGTAGCATGTGGCTGCACACAGAAGTTTCTAGCATGAATTATCTTATGATCCCTTTGAGCCTGGGTGGCGGTCCAAAATAAAACAGGCAAGTCCTGATAGACATCAGGTGCCTCAATCCACCCAGATGTGTGTTTAAGTGGCCACCTTAGATAAACCATTAAAATTAATAAACTCACATCTGTCATGGATATCACTCACCCAATCCACGTCTACTAGCATAGCATGGCATAATAAGCAAACGTAGAAGTAACTCCCAAAGGTTTCATAATAATATAGGTGATAGGTACTACCTCATCTACTTCCCATCCCACAGTTTAATTAGATCCTAATCATGCAATGTGAGACGATTGATCTAATGCAATAAAACATGGGTTGTAGGAAAGGTATGATCAAAGTGTTACTTGCCTTGCCGATGATCCGCGAGACCTAGGGTTTCGAAGTAACAGGCGGCGCAATTCGGGTGATCTATCGCAGACAAACAACAAGCACACAATAAGTACTCATCTAATGCACAGGTAAAACTCGAACAAGAGAATGAACCAGAAAGTTCAACTTAAGAACTCCGGTTGCAAAGAAAGAACGAACCGAACAGACGACGGAAAACCAAACGGCGGAAGAAAACAACTCGGTTCTAACAAGTTGAAACTAGGTCAAATTTTACTGGGGCAAAAACTTGTTTAAGTTGACTAGACGGATCGGCGGTTTCGAAACGAAACTCCAGGCGCTTGAATCACCTGATTCAGATAAACGAGCGAGAAGAAAGACTAGAACGAAGATCGGATCTGAGATCACGATCGCGAAATAAATCCGACGAAAAGAAAAAGAAGAACGATTAAACGAACGGGCGTCGTTAACCGGGAAAAGAAAATCGGTGATCACGTTCGTTGAGACGAACGGTCCGAAAGAAGAACGAAAACCGATCTAGGGTTTTCGGAAAAGAAACCGAAAAAGAAACGGAAAACCGATCTAGGGTTTAGGAAGAAAACCGAAACGAAAAACCGGAAAGAAAACCAGAACGGTTTAGAAAAGAACCGGAACGGTTTAGAAGAAAAACCGAACCGAGGGAAGAAAAAGAGACGCGGCGTGGGGCAACCTTGGCGAGGGGCTCCGGCGAACGGCGGCGTAAGGCGGCGGCGGCGACGACGTAGGGCGGCGGCGGCGGCTTAGGCGCGGGGCGGCGCGGCTAAGGCGGCGGCTTGGGGCTGCGCGCTGCTGCTTGCTGCGGCTTAGGAGGAGAGGGGCTTGGGATTGATGTGAGGAGAGGGGGGTTGGGGTGTATTTATATTGGTGAGGGGAGGGGGTTTCTTGGGGTAGGGGGCAAGAAAAAGAGAGGGAAAAGGAAAACGAAACAAAGGAAAGAGGGGGCTATAACCGGCCTTGAGTCCCTCTGGGACTCGGCCTGAGCAAGGGGAGGCGGCGCCTGGCGCCTTGCGCGCAGCGCTACTGGGGGCGGCGGCTGGCTGGGCCTTTGGCCCGGCTGGCCTGCGGGAGTTCCATTTTTTTAAACGGTTTCGCGCGCAGAAAAACACAGAAAAGAAAATCTAAACGGGCTCCAAAAATTCTAAAGTAAATTTTCCCCGACTCCTAAAAATGAGTCGAACAAAATGAACTTTACTCCGGACCTAATATGCAATTTTGGAAACACGCATTTTTCCCTATCCAAATAAAACGCAAACAAAAAAACTCCGGCAAAACCAAAATTGATCTATTTATTAAATCTTCATTTTTCCTAAATTTGGGAAAGTCATATTATTCCCTCTCTCATATTTTTGACACCGGAAAAATAATTGAAGATAAAATAAATAAATCAAATGATCCTCTTTTCAAAATTTGAGAAAACTCAAATATGAAAATAACGAAATCTCCAACTCCCTCCGAGGGTCCTTGAGTTGCGTGAAATTTCTAGGATCGACCAAAATGCAAGAAAATATGATATGCATGATGATATATGTATAACATTCCAAATTGAAAATTTGGGATGTTACAAACCTACCCCCCTTAAGACGAATCTCGCCCTCGAGATTCGGGTTGGCTAGAATATAGGTGAGGGTGGTCCTTGAGCAAATCTTCTTCCCTCTCCCAGGTGGCTTCATCCTCTGAATGGTGGTTCCACTGAACTTTGCAAAACTTGATAACCTTGCTGCGGGTAACTCTGCTGGCATAATCAAGAATCTTGACTGGCTTCTCCTCATACGTTAAGTCGTCCTTCAACTGAATCGCTTCGAGTGGCACGGTATCTCTTAGTGGTACCTCCGCCATCTCGGCGTGACACTTCTTCAGCTGAGAAACATGGAATACATCATGAACTCCTGACAGTCCCTCTGGTAATTCCAACTTATAAGCGACTTCTCCCATACGTTGCAAGATCTTATACGGTCCAACAAAACGCGATGCTAACTTTCCCTTAACTCCAAAGCGCTTAACTCCACGAAGTGGGGATACTCGAAGATAAACCCTGTCTCCAGTTTCGTAAACTGTCTCCTTGCATTTAGAATCTACGTAGCTCTTCTTCCTGGACTGGGCTACCTTGAGCCTATTGCGAATCAACTTAACTTTCCGTTCAGACTCCTTAATCAAATCCGGTCCAAAGAATTGACGGTCTCCAACTTCGTCCCATGACAACGGTGTCCTACACCTCCTTCCGTATAAAGCTTCGAAAGGTGCCATCTTCAAACTGGTTTGGTAACTGTTGTTATAAGAAAACTCCGCATATGGCAAGTTATCGTCCCAGCTAGATCCATAATCTAGTGCACAAGCTCTCAGCATATCTTCCAGAATCTGATTGACTCTCTCGGTCTATCCATTTGTCTGCGGATGAAAAGCTGTGTTGAACTCTAGTCTGGTACCCAAAGTCTCATGCAACTGATTCCAAAACTTTGAGGTAAATTGGGTTCCTCTATCTGATACGATACTCCTCGAAACTCCATGCAAACAAATGATCCTAGTCATGTATATCTTTGCCAACTTAGCACTGGTGTAAGTGGTCTTAACTGGAATAAAATGTGCTACCTTCGTCAAACGATCAACTACTACCAATATCGAGTCATAGCCTGCTTTCGTCCTGGGTAGTCCTGTGATAAAATCCATGCCTATCTTATCCCACTTCCATTCGGGTATCGGTAATGGTTGTAACAATCCTGCTGGCTTCTGATGCTCTGCCTTTACTCTCTGACATACGTCACAAACTGCTACATATGCTGCAATATCCTTCTTCATTCCGGTCCACCAGAATGTTTCCTTTAAATCCAAATACATTTTGGTACTCCCTGGGTGAATCGAATACGGTGAATCATGTGCCTCTTGCAAAATCAACTTCCTGATCTCCGGGTCATTTGGCACATAAACACGGTCTTCAAACCATAGGGTGTCGTGCTCATCCTCACGAAATCCCTTTGCTTTTCCTTTGCTCATTCTCTCTTTTATAGAAGCAATCTCCTTGTCAGATTTCTGAGCTTCTCTGATTTTATCCATCAATGTTGACTGGATCTCCAATGTTGCTACATAGCCTCTCGGAACTATTTCCAAACATAGCTCACGAAGGTTTTCTGTTAAATCCTTTGGTATTTTCCCTGTCATTAGAGTATTGACATGGCTCTTACGGCTCAATGCATCAGCTACTACATTAGCTTTTCCGAGGGGGTAATGCAATCTCATATCATAATCCTTGATGAGCTCCAACCATCTCCTTTGTCTGAGGTTCAACTCCTTCTGCGTGAAAATGTACTTCAAGCTCTTGTGATCCATGTACACCTCACAATGATTTCCAATGAGGAAATGTCTCCACGTTTTCAATGCATGCACTACGGCTGCTAACTCCAAATCATGCGTGGCATAATTCAACTCATGAGGCTTCAGTTGCCGTGAAGCATACGAAACAACTCTTCCTTCCTGCATAAGCACTGCTCCGAGTCCTCGATGTGAAGCGTCGCAATACACCTCATAATCCTTGGTCTGATCTGGCAAAATCAATACTGGTGAGGTGACCAAATGTTTCTTCAATTCCTGGAAACTAGCCTCACACTCCTCAGTCCATTTGAACTTAGTATCCTTCTTCAACAACTCCGTCATAGGCTTCGCAATCTTTGAGAAATTCTCAATGAATCTCCGGTAGTATCCTGCGAGTCCAAGAAAACTCCGGATCTCTCCAACGGTCGTTGGTGCTTCCCATTCGGTTACGGTCTCAACCTTAGTGGGGTCAACTGCTATACCTTCTCCGGATATAACGTGTCCGAGGAATCCAACTTCCTTTAACCAAAACTCGCATTTGCTGAATTTGGCATATAACTGATGTTCCCTTAGTTTCTCCAAAACCAAACGCAAATGTTCCTTATGCTCCTCTTCATTCTTTGAATAAACCAGGATGTCATCAATGAACACTACGACGAACTTATCCAAAACTCCATAAACACCTTGTTCATCAGGTTCATAAAATAGGCAGGTGTGTTAGTCAATCCAAATGACATAACGGTATACTCATACAGTCCATATCTCGTGGTGAATGCCGTCTTAGGTATGTCCTGCTCCCGAATCTTCAATTGATGGTACCCTGATCGCAAATCGATCTTAGAAAACACTTTAGCTCCTTGCAACCGGTCAAACAGATCGTTGATCATTGGCAGTGGGTACTTGTTCTTGATGGTTACTTCATTCAATCCCCGATAATCTACAACCATCCTTAATGATCCATCCTTCTTTTCCACTAGAAGTACGGGTGATCCCCAAGGCAAAGAACTTGGGTGAATGTAACCTTTATCCAATAACTCCTTAATCTGATTCTTAATTTCCACCAAATCCTTTGCTGGCATCCGGTACGGTCGCTTCGATATTGGGCATGTACCTGGCAATAACTCAATCAAAAACTCAATGTCTCTATCCGGTGGCATGCCTGGTAATTCCTCAGGAAATACATCAGGGAAATCCTTTACCACTGGTACTTCCTCCTGCACGACTCCTGTTAGGCAGTTTACTTGTGTCCTGTTTGGCACATGTCGGGATACATACTTGATCCTTCTTCCTTCTGGTGTGGTAAGCAAAATTGACTTACTAGCGCAATCGGTGTTTCCTCCATACATCGACAACCAATCCATGCCTAATATCACATCCAATCCTTGAGATTCCAATACTATTAGGTCTGAGGGAAACACATAGTTACCAATCCTTAATGGTAACCGATCACACCATCGTCTAGCCATAAACTCCGCTCCTAGTGAGCTTACTAACATGGGTTACCTAAGGGCTTGGGTTGGCAGGTTATATTTATCCACAAATCCCCTTGATATGTATGAATGCGATGCACCAGTGTCAAAAAGAACAAGTGCGGTAAATGACTTAACCAAAAACTTACCGATTACTGCATCGGGCTGATCTTCAACCTCCTCCACATTAACGTGGTTCACCTGTCCCCTATTGAAAGGGTTCGGCTTTTTCCCAGAGCTTCCATTGCCATTTCCATTCTGGCCTTCAGGACATTCATTGGCATAATGTCCGGTCTTGGAACACTTGAAACAGGTGACTTGACTCAGATCTCTCTTAGTTGGGGTCGATGGGGTGGTACGATTCTGGCCGTTGCTTCCTCCATTCTCATTACCATTCTTGTGGCCACTATGGTTGTGTGAGCTACCTCCTCCATGGGTATGCTGAAACTGAAATCCCGGTTTAGGGGTAAAACGGGGCTTCTGCTGGGCTCCAGAGTTATACTTCCCCTGTCCATACTTCCTCTTACGGTTCTCAATCTGCTGTTGCTTTCCTTCAATCATGATGGCACGATCTACCAACTCCTGGTAGTTGTTGAAACTCGCTACCATCAACTTCATGCTTAGTTCATCATTCAGTCCTTCCAGAAACTTCTCCTGTTTAGCTGCATCTGTAGCAACGTCATCTGGGGCATAACGTGCTAACTTGCTGAAATCGTCAACGTACTGGCCAACTGTCCTTCCTCCTTGGCATAAGTTGCGAAACTCACGCTTCTTCATGGCCATAGCTCCTGCTGAAACATGGGCAGTGCGGAAAGCTTGCTGAAACTGATCCCATGTGACAGTGTCAACTGGGTAAGTGGCTGTGAAATTCTCCCACCATGCTGCCACGGGTCCGTCAAGCTGGTGAGCGGCAAACTTCACTTTCTCACCATCCGTGCATCCTGCAGTGGTCAACTCCCTTCCTATCTTGCGGAGCCAATCGTCTGCTACTATTGGCTCGGTGCTACTGGAAAACACCGGCGGATTCAGCCTAAGGAAACGGGCTAAGTGGTCAACAGGTGGTGGTGGTGGGTTGTTGTTGTTGTTCTGCTGGTTCTGGACTAACATCTACATCAATTGATTCTGTTGCTGGATCAACTGAGTGAGCTCCGGTGGGAATCCATTGTCACGTCTCGGAGGCATCTGAGGGTTTAGAAAAGACGATAATTAAGAATAGAGTGAGGTCTAAAGGGAAAACACTACCCCAATGCACATGAGCAAATGCACATAAAATCACTTCATTCAATCAAACAAGGGCTTACAAATGGTCTAACTATCGCAAAAGTGCTCGAACTATTGTGTTTACAGGGGGGGAATGCTACTACTATCTGGTGGTCATCTAGAAATTTGAACCGGTAGAAGACTCCATGATATCTGCTCCAGCTTCATCTTCAAAGTCGGGTTCACTTGGATCCGAATCGGTGTCGTCGATGATGATGTAGTTATCCGGATATGCGACGTACTCGTCTTCCTCTTTGGATGCTAACTTCCTCTTGAGTTCTTCAATCTCCTGCTTAAGATCGCCATTGTGTCTCGCTAGAGCTACGATCTCGTCCATGTAGTCCTTGCGTGTAGACTTCAGTTCTCCTTCTAGCTCGATGATCCTTGCCTTCGCATTCTTCAACTCTATCATATCATTGCACATCTGATTCTCGTGGCGTCGAATGTGCTGGTTTAACTCCTGGATGAATGATGCAATGGATCTATCCTTCTTGGTGCTGACTAACTCCCATTGTTCATCTCGGCGTCCGCAAATCTGGTAGATAGTGTCCTTGAGGTCTTCTTGATAAACTTCTCCAATGCGTCCTATGGTGATATGGGCTGCCATGCTCCTTCCCAGACTCCAGGTTGGTGCATTGAAAACACTATCTATAGGCTTCGTGATTGGCGCGAATGTTCTTCCCGGAACGTGAGCTTGAATCTTCCAGCGCTCCTCTTCAGGCAGAGTGGCGTTGAAGGTGCCGGTGAAGCTTGGTAGTCCTATATTCAGGTACTTGGTGACTTCCTTCAGGTGAAATCCAAAAGGTGTGCCTTCATCCGGTTGAGCGTACTTAATCTTCACGTTCGTCATCCTAAAAGAGTAGAAGAGATGAGAGTTAGAAAATGAGAAGAGAATGGTGATCTATGGCTTTAACTTAGTGGTCGTCTCCTACAGTCAGCGTGTGCTCTGATACCATCTCTGTGGCAACCCGACCCGAATGGATCAAGTGCTCTGTGCTCAGGTGTCATCCCTGGATCAGTAATGCTGACACCACACAGTACATCGAAGGATTTATAGTAGAGTGGCAATCACACACTTATTACATCGTTGTCTCAAAGAGAACTTATTACAATAAATATGGCTTAAGGCCATCTAGTGTCGATAACAGCGGAAGACTTGGAAGATAAATGGGTCCATCAACTCCAACGGCATCACTGAGTATAGAACCACGACCTAAAAGCACCTTACTCGTCGTCTGAAAAGTCTGCAACATGAAAGTTGCAGCCCAAAAACGGGTCAGCACATGGAATATGCTGGCAAAGTAACACATAGAGAGTAATGGAATGAAACAGCTATACTACATGCATATATGGCTGGTGGAAAGCTCTATGGTTACAGTTTTGCGTAAAGCCAATTTTTCCCTACTGCAAAGGAATAAACTTATTTAACTATCATGGTAGTTGTTAAACATCGAGAATGGTTGACAGCATTCCGATCCCAATTAAGTAATTAAAACCCAATAATATTAATTAGAAGTAACATGATGAGATTCACATGATATTCAAGTACTAGATACTCAAGTTGTCCATAACCGGGGACACGGCTAATCATGATTAGTTTGTACACTCTGCAGAGGTTTGCGCACTTTTCCCCACATGACTCGATCGCCTCCGTTTGTTTTCTCGCACTACATGGTGTTTGAGAAACGGATGACCGAGACATAGTCTTTCAGAAGCGCTAGCACCTTACATGTGGGGTAGACCATACCACCTACAACCCCTACATCTGCTAGTCCACCCCATAAGAGTTCGCACAACTTAGTCAACTATGCCAGAGCCCATAGTAGCATGTGGCTGCACACGGAAGTTTCTAGCATGAATTATCTTATGATCCCTTTGAGCCTGGGTGGCGGTCCAAAATAAAGCAGGCAAGTCCTGATAGACATCAGGTGCCTCAATCCACCCAGATGTGTGTTTAAGTGGCCACCTTAGATAAACCATTAAGATTAATAAACTCACATATGTCATGGATATCACTCACCCAATCCACGTCTACTAGCATAGCATGGCATAATAAGCAAACATAGAAGTAACTCCCAAAGGTTTCACAATAATACAGGTGATAGGTACTACCTCATCTACATCCCATCCCATAGTTTAATTAGATCCTAATCATGCAATGTGAGAGGATTGATCTAATGCAATAAAACATGGGTTGTAGAAAAGGTATGATCAAAGTGTTACTTGCCTTGCTGATGATCCGCGAGACCTAGGGTTTCGAAGTAACAGGCGGCGCAATTCGAGTGATCTATCGCAGACAAACAACAAGCACACAATAAGTACTCATCTAATGCACAGGTAAAACTCGAACAAGAGAACGAACCAGAAAGTTCAACTTAAGAACTCCGGTTGCAAAGAAAGAACGAACCGAACAGACGACGGAAAACCAAACGGCGGAAGAAAACAACTCGGTTCTAGCAAGTTGAAACTAGGTTAAATTTTACCGGGGCAAAAACTTGTTTAAGTTGACTAGACGGATCGGTGGTTTCGAAACGAAACTCCAGGCGCTTGAATCACCTGATTCTGATAAACGAGCGAGAAGAAAGACTAGAACGAAGATCGGATCTGAGATCACGATCGCGGAATAAATCCGACGAAAAGAAAAGGAAGAACGATTAAACGAACGGGCGTCGTTAATCGGGAAAAGAAAATCGGTGATCACGTTCGTTGAGACGAACGGTCCGAAAGAAGAACGAAAACTGATCTAGGGTTTTCGGAAAAGAAACCGAAAAAGAAACGGAAAACCGATCTAGGGTTTCGGAAGAAAACCGAAATGAAAAACCGGAAAGAAAACCGGAACGGTTTAGAAAAGAACCGGAACGGTTTAGAAGAAAAACTGAACTGAGGGAAGAAAAAGAGACGCAGCGCGGGGCAACCTTGGCGAGGGGCTCCGGCGAACGGCGGCGTAAGGCGGCGGCGACGACGTAGGGCGGCGGCGGCGGCTTAGGCGCGGGGCGGCGCGGCTAAGGCGGCGGCTTGGGGCTGCGCGCTGCTGCTTGCTGCGGCTTAGGAGGAGAGGGGCTTGGGATTGATGTGAGGAGAGGGGGGGTTTGGGGTGTATTTATATTGGTGAGGGGAGGGGGTTTCTTGGGGTAGGGGGCAAGAAAAAGAGAGGGAAAAGGAAAATGAAACAAAGGAAAGAGGGGGCTAGAACCGGCCCTGAGTCCCTCTGGGACTCGGCCTAAGCGAGGGGAGGCGCCGGCTGGCGCCTGGCGCCTGGCGCGCAGCGCTGCCGGGGGCGGCGGCTGGCTAGGCCTTTGGCCCGGCTGGCGTGCGGGAGTTCCTTGTTTTTAACGGTTTCGCGCGCAGAAAAACACATAAAAGAAAATCTAAATGGGCTCCAAAAATTCTAAAGTAAATTTTCCCCGACTCCTAAAAATGAGTCAAACAAAATGAACTTTACTCCGGACCTAAGATGCAATTTTGGAAACACGCATTTTTCCCTATCCAAATAAAGCGCAAACAAAAAAACTCCGGCAAAACCAAAATTGATCTATTTATTAAATCTTCATTTTTCCTAAATTTGGGAAAGTCATATTATTCCCTCTCTCATATTTTTGACACCGGAAAAATAATTGAAGATAAAATAAATAAATCAAATGATCCTCTTTTCAAAATTTGAGAAAACTCAAATATGAAAATAACGAAATCTCCAACTCTCTCCGAGGGTCCTTGAGTTGCGTGAAATTTCTATGATCGACCAAAATGCAAGAAAATATGATATGCATGATGATCTATGTATAACATTCCAAATTGAAAATTTGGGATGTTACACCTCAAGGGCTCTAATACATAAGCTCGAATACACAAGAGTCAGCGGAAGCAATAATATCTTAGTACAAACATAAGTTAAACAAGTTTGCCTTAAGAAGGCTAACACAAAAGTAGCAATTGCTACCTCTTGAGCACTGCGTTGGATTTCCTTGAAGAGGAAAGGATGATGCAGCAAAGTGAAGGAAATATGCCCTAGAGGCAATAATAAAGTTATTATTTATTTCCTTATATCATGATAAATGTTTATTATTCATGCTAGAATTGTATTAACCGGAAACATAATACATGTGTGAATACATAGACAAACAGAGTGTCACTAGTATGCCTCTACTTGACTAGCTCATTGATCAAAGATGGTTATGTTTCCTAACCATAGACATGAGTTGTCATTTGATTAACGGGATCACATCATTAGGAGAATGATGTGATTGACTTGACCCATTCCGTTAGCTTAGCACTTGATCGTTTAGTTTGTTGCTATTGCTTTCTTCATAACTTATACATGTTCCTATGACTATGAGATTATGCAACTCCCATTTACTGGAGGAACACTTTGTGTGCTACCAAACGTCACAATATAACTGGGTGATTATAAATGTGCTCTACAGGTGTCTCCAAAGGTACTTGTTGGGTTGGTGTATTTCGAGATTAGGATTTGTCACTCCGATTGTCGAAGAGGTATCTCTGGGCCCTCTCGGTAATGCACATCACTTAAGCCTTGCAAGCATTGCAACTAATAAGTTAGTTGCGGGATGATGTATTACGGAACGAGTAAAGAGACTTGCCGGTAACGAGATTGAACTAGGTATTGAGATACCGACGATCGAATCTCGGGCAAGTAACATACCGATGACAAAGGGAACAACCTATGTTGTTATGCGGTCTGACCGATAAAGATCTTTGTAGAATATGTAGGAGCCAATATGAGCATCCAGGTTCCGCTAATGGTTATTGACCGGAGACGTGTCTCGGTCATGTCTACATAGTTCTCGAACCCGTAGGGTCCGCCCGCTTAAAGTTCGGTGACGATCGTAATTAGGGTTTTTGTGTTTTGATGTACCGAAGGTTGTTCGGAGTCCCGGATGTGATCACGGACATGACGAGGAGTCTCGAAATGGTCGAGACATAAAGATTGATATATTGGAAGCCTATATTTGGATATCAGAAATTTTCCGGGTGAAATCGGGATTTTACCGGAGTACCGGGGGGTTACCGAAAACCCCCCGGGGGTTATTGGGCCTACCTGGGCCATAAGGGAGAAGAGGAGGGCCGGCCAGGGCAGGCTGCGTGCCCCCTCCCCCCTAGTCCGAATAGGACAAGGAAAGGGGGGCGGCGCCCCCCTTTCCTCTTTCTCCCTTCCTCCTTCCTTTTCCAACAAGGCAAGAGAGGGAAGTCCTACTCCCGGTGGGAGTAGGACTCCTCCAGGCGCACCCCTAGGGCCGGCCACACCTCCCCCTCTCCCTCCTTTATATACGGAGGCAAGGGGGCACCCCAGGACACACAAGTTGATCTTCGTGATCGTTCCTTAGCCGTGTGCGGTGCCCCCTTCCACCATATTCCACCTCGGTCATATCGTAGCGGTGCTTAGGCGAAGCCCTGCGTCGGTAGAACATCATCACCGTCATCAAGTCGTCGTGCTGATGAAAATCTCCCTCAACTTTTTGCTGGATCGGAGCTTGAGGGACGTCACCGAGTTGAACGTGTGCAGAACTCGAAGGTGCCATACGTTCGGTACTTGGATCGGTCGGATCAGGAAGACGTACGACTACTTCCTCAACATTGTGTCAACGCTTCCGTTGCCGGTCTATGACGGTACGTAGACAACACTCTCCCCTCTCGTTTCTATGCATCACCATGATCTTGCGTGTGTGTAGGAAATTTTTTGAAACTACTATGTTCCCCAACAGTGGCATCCGAGCCAGGTTTTATGCGTTGATGTTGTGCACGAGTAGAACACAAGTGAGTTGTGGGCGATATAAGTCATACTGCTTACCAGCATGTCATACTTTGGTTCGGTGGTATTGTTGGATGAAGCGGCCCGGACCGACATTACGCGTACGCTTACGCGAGACTGGTTCTACCGACATGCTTTGCACACAGCTGGCTGGCGGGTGTCAGTTTCTCCAACTTTAGTTGAACCAAGTGTGGCTACACCCGGTCCTTGCGAAGGTTAAAACAGCACCAACTTGACAAACTATCGTTGTGGTTTTCATGCGTAGGTACGAACGGTTCTTGCTAAGCCCGTAGCACCCACGTAAAACTTGCAACAACAAAGTAGAGGACATCTAACTTGTTTTTGCAGGGCATGTTGTGATGTGATATGGTCAAGACATGATGCTAAATTTTATTGTATGAGATGATCATGTTTTGTAACCGAGTTATCGGCAACTGGCAGGAGCCATATGGTTGTCGCTTTATTGTATGCAATGCAATTGCGCTATAATGCTTTACTTTATCACTAAGCGGTAGCGATAGTCGTGGAAGCATAAGATTGGCGAGACGACAACGATGCTACGATGGTGATCAAGGTGTCATGCCGGTGACGATGGTGATCATGACGGTGCTTCGGAGATGGAGATCACAAGCACAAGATGATGATGGCCATCTCATATCACTTATATTGATTGCATGTGATGTTTTATCTTTTATGCATCTTATCTTGCTTTGATTGGCGGTAGCATTATAAGATGATCTCTCACTAAATTTCAAGATAAAAGTGTTCTCCCTGAGTATGCACCGTTGCCAAAGTTCGTCGTGCCCAAACACCACGTGATGATCGGGTGTGATAAGCTCTACGTCCATCTACAACGGGTGCAAGCCAGTTTTTGCACACGCGGAATACTCAGGTTAAACTTGATGAGCCTAGCATATGCAGATATGGCCTCGGAACACTGAGACCAAAAGGTCGAGCGTGAATCATATAGTAGATATGATCAACATATTGATGTTCACCATTGAAAGCTACTCCATTTCACGTGATGATCGGTTCTGGTTTAGTTGATTTGGATCACGTGATCACTTAGAAGATTAGAGGGATGTCTTTCTAAGTGTGAGTTCTTAAGTAATATGATTAATTGAACTTAAATTTATCATGAACTTAATACCTGATAGTATCTTGCTTGTCTATGTTTGATTCTAGATAGATGGCCCGTGCTGTTGTTCCGTTGAATTTTAATGCGTTCCTTGAGAAATCAAAGTTGAAAGATGATGGTAGCAATTACATGGACTGGGTCCGTAACTTGAGGATTATCCTCATTGTTGCACAGAAGAATTACGTCCTGGAAGCACCGCTAGGTGCCAGGCCTGCTACTGGAGCAACACTAGATGTTATGAACGTCTGGCAGAGCAAAGCTGATGACTACTTGATAGTTCAGTGTGCCATGCTTTACGGCTTAGAATCGGGACTTCAACGACGTTTTGAACATCATGGAGCATATGAGATGTTCCAGGAGTTGAAGTTAATATTTCAAGCAAATGCCCGGATTGAGAGATATGAAGTCTCTAATAAATTCTACAGCTGCAAGACGGAGGAGAATAGTTCTATCAGTGAACATATACTCAAAATGTCTGGGTATCATAATCACTTGACTCAACTGGGAGTTAATCTTCCTGTTGATAGTGTCATTGACAGAGTTCTTCAATCACTACCACCAAGCTACAAGAGCTTCGTGATGAACTATAACATGCAAGGGATGGATAAGACAATTCCCGAGCTCTTCGCAATGCTAAAGGCTGCGGAGGTAGAAATCAAGAAGGAGCATCAAGTGTTGATGGTCAACAAGACCGCCAGTTTCAAGAAAAAGGGCAAAGGAAAGAAGAAGGGGAACTTCAAGAAGAACAGTAAGCAAGTTACTGCTCAGGAGAAGAAACCCAAATCTGGACCTAAGCCTGAAACTGAGTGCTTCTACTGCAAGCAGACTGGACACTGGAAGCGGAACTGCCCCAAGTATTTGGCGGATAAGAAGGATGGCAAGGTGAACAAAGGTATATGTGATATACATGTTATTGATGTGTACCTTACTAGAGCTCGCAGTAGCACCTGGGTATTTGATACTGGTTCTGTTGCTAACATTTGCAACTCGAAACAGGGACTACGGATTAAGCGAACACTGGCAAAGGACGAGGTGACGATGCATGTGGGAAATGGTTCCAAAGTCGATGTGATCGCGGTCGGCACGCTACCTCTGCATCTACCTTCGGGATTAGTTTTAGACCTAAATAATTGTTATTTGGTGCCAGCGTTGAGCATGAACATTATATCTGGATTTTGTTTGATGCGATACGGTTATTCATTTAAATCAGAGAATAATGGTTGTTCTATTTATATGAGTAATATCTTTTATGGTCATGC
The DNA here is from genome assembly GCF_002162155.2 of Triticum dicoccoides. Taxonomy (NCBI): domain Eukaryota; kingdom Viridiplantae; phylum Streptophyta; class Magnoliopsida; order Poales; family Poaceae; genus Triticum; species Triticum dicoccoides. The sequence goes on from NC_041382.1 coordinate 113,177,692, forward strand.
ACCCTTGAAGAGTGGTCTATTTTTGATGAATCCCGATAGTAGTGATACACATATTCATAATATTGAAACCAAAAGATGCAGAGTTGATAATGATAGTGCAACTTATTTGTGGCACTGCCGTTTAGGTCATATCGGTGTAAAGCGCATGAAGAAACTCCATACTGATGGACTTTTGGAATCACTTGATTATGAATCACTTGGTACTTGCGAACCGTGCCTCATGGGCAAGATGACTAAAACGCCGTTCTCTGGTACTATGGAGAGAGCAACGGATTTGTTGGAGATCATACATACAGATATATGTGGTTCGATGAATGTTGAGGCTCGTGGCGGATAACGTTATTTTCTCACCTTCACAGATGATTTGAGCAGATATGGGTATATCTACTTAATGAAACATAAGTCTGAAACATTTGAAAAGTTCAAAGAATTTCAGAGTGAAGTTGAAAATCATCGTAACAAGAAAATAAAGTTTCTACGATCTAATCGTGGAGGAGAATATTTGAGTTACGAGTTTGGTCTACATTTGAAACAATGCGGAATAGTTTCGCAACTCACGCCACCCAGAACATCACAGCGTAATGGTGTGTCCGAACGTCGTAATCGTACTTTACTAGATATGGTGCGATCTATGATGTCTCTTATAGATTTACCGCTATCATTTTGGGGTTATGCTTTAGAGACGGCTGCATTCACGTTAGATAGGGCACCATCGAAATCCGTTGAGAGGACACCTTATGAACTGTGGTTTGGCAAGAAACCCAAGTTGTCGTTTCTGAAAGTTTGGGGCTGCGATGCTTATGTGAAAAAGCTTCAACCTGATAAGCTCGAACCCAAATCGGAGAAATGTGTCTTCATAGGATACCCAAAGGAAACTGATGGGTACACCTTCTATCACAGATCCGAAGGCAAGACTTTCGTTGCTAAGAATGGATCCTTTCTAGAGAAGGACTTTCTCTCGAAAGAAGTGAGTGGGAGAAAAGTAGAACTTGATGAGGTAACTGTACCTGCTCCCTTATTGGAAAGTAGCACACCACAGAAACCGGTTCCTGTGACACCTACACCAATTAGTGAGGAAGCAAATGATAATGATCATGAAACTTCAGATCAAGTTACTACCGAACCTCGTAGATCAACCAGAGTAAGATCCGCACCAGAGTGGTATGGTAATCCTGTTCTGGAAGTCATGCTACTAGATCATGATGAACCTACGAACTATGAAGAAGCGATGGTGAGCCCAGATTCCGCAAAATGGCTAGAAGCCATGAAATCTGAGATGGGATCCATGGAGAACAAAGTGTGGACTTTGGTTGACTTGCCCGTTGATCGGCAAGCAATTGAGAATAAATGGATCTTCAAGAAGAAGACTGACGCTGACGGTAATGTTACTGTCTACAAAGCTCGATTTGTTGCGAAAGGTTTTCGACAAGTTCAAGGGATTGACTACGATGAGACCTTCTCACCCGTAGCGATGCTTAAGTCTGTCCGAATCATATTAGCAATTGCCGCATTTTATGATTATGAAATTTGGCAAATGGATGTCAAAAACTGCATTCCTGAATGGATTTCTGGAAGAAGAGTTGTATATGATGCAACCAGAAGGTTTTGTCGATCCAAAGGGAGCTAACAAAGTGTGCAAGCTCCAGCGATTCATTTATGGACTGGTGCAAGCCTCTCGGAGTTGGAATAAACGCTTTGATAGTGTGATCAAAGCATTTGGTTTTGTACATACTTTTGGAGAAGCCTGTATTTACAAGAAAGTGAGTGGGAGCTCTGTAGCATTTCTGATATTATATGTGGATGACATATTATTGATTGGAAATGATATAGAATTTCTGGATAGCATAAAGGGATACTTGAATAAGAGTTTTTCAATGAAAGGCCTCGATGAAGCTGCTTACATATTGGGCATTAAGATCTATAGAGATAGATCAAGACGCTTAATTGGACTTTCACAAAGCAGATACCTTGAGAAAGTTTTGAAGAAGTTCAAAATGGATCAAGCAAAGAAAGGGTTCTTGCCTGTGTTACAAGGTGTGAAGTCAAGTAAGACTCAATGTCCGACCACCGCAGAAGATAGAGAGAAAATGAAAGATGTTCCCTATGCTTCAGCCATAGGCTCTATCATGTATGCAATGCTGTGTACGAGACCTGATGTGTGCCTTGCTATAAGTCTAGTAGGGAGGTACCAAAGTAATCCAGGAGTGGATCACTAGACAGCGGTCAAGAACATCCTGAAATACCTGAAAAGGACTAAGGATATGTTTCTCGTATATGGAGGTGACAAAGAGCTCATCGTAAATGGTTACGTTGATGCAAGCTTTGACACTGATCCGGACGATTCTAAATCGCAAACCGGATACGTGTTTATACTGAACGGTGGAGCTGTCAGTTGGTGCAGTTCTAAACAAAGCGTCATGGCGGGATCTACATGTGAAGTAGAGTACATAGCTGCTTCGGAAGCACCAAATGAAGGAGCCTGGATGAAGGAGTTCATATCCGATCTAGGTGTCATACCTAGTGCATCGGGTCCAATAAAAATCTTTTGTCACAATACTGGTGCAATTGCCTTGGCGAAGGAATCCATATTTCACAAGAGAACCAAGCACATCAAGAGATGCTTCAATTCCATTCGGGATTTAGTCCAAGTGGGAGACATAGAAATTTGCAAGATACATACGGATTTGAATGTTGCAGACCCGCTGACTAAGCCTCTTCCACAAGCAAAACATGATCAGCACCAAGGCTCCATGGGTGTTAGAATCATTACTGTGTAATCTAGATTATTGACTCTAGTGCAAGTGGGAGACTGAAGGAAATATGCCCTAGAGGCAATAATAAAGTTATTATTTATTTCCTTATATCATGATAAATGTTTATTATTCATGCTAGAATTGTATTAACCGGAAACACAATACATGTGTGAATACATAGACAAACAGAGTGTCACTAGTATGCCTCTACTTGACTAGCTCGTTGATCAAAGATGGTTATGTTTCCTAACCATAGACATGAGTTGTCATTTGATTAACGGGATCACATCATTAGGAGAATGATGTGATTAACTTGACCCATTCCGTTAGCTTAGCACTTGATCGTTTAGTTTGTTGCTATTGCTTTCTTCATAACTTATACATGTTCCTATGACTATGAGATTATGCAACTCCCTTTTACCGGAGGAACACTTTGTGTGCTACCAAACGTCACAACATAACTGGGTGATTATAAAGGTGCTCTACATGTGTCTCCAAAGGTACTTGTTGGCTTGGCATATTTCGAGATTAGGATTTGTCACTCCGATTGTCGAAGAGGTATCTCTGGGCCCTCTCGGTAATGCACATCACATAAGACTTGCAAGCATTGCAACTAATAAGTTAGTTGCGGGATGATGTATTACGGAACGAGTAAAGAGACTTGCCGGTAATGAGATTGAACTAGGTATTGAGATACCGACGATCGAATCTCGGGCAAGTAACATACCGATGACAAAGGGAACAACGTATGTTGTTATGTGGTCTGACCGATAAAGATCTTCGTAGAATATGTAGGAGCCAATATGAGCATCCAGGTTCCGTTATTGGTTATTGACCGGAGACGTGTCTCGGTCATGTCTACATAGTTCTCGAACCCGTAGGGTCCGCACGCTTAAAGTTCGGTGACGATCGTAATTAGGGTTTTTGTGTTTTGATGTACCGAAGGTTGTTCAGAGTGCCGGATGTGATCACGGACATGACGAGGAGTCTCGAAATGGTCGATACATAAAGATTGATATATTGGAAGCCTATATTTTGATATCGGAAATGTTCCGGGTGAAATCGGGATTTTACCGGAGTACCGGGGGGTTACCGGAAACCCCCCGGGGGTTATTGGGCCTACATGGGCCATAAGGGAGAAGAGGAGGGCGTAGGAAAATTTTCGAAATTACTATGTTCCCCAACACAAAGTAGCGTAAGTATTTCCCTCAGTTTTTGAGAACCAAGGTATCAATCCAGTAGGAGGCTACGCGCGAGTCCCTCATACCTGCACAAAAAAATAATTCCTCGCAACCAACGCGATAAGGGGTTGTCAATCCCTTCATGGTCACTTACGAGAGTGAGATCTGATAGATATGATAGAATAATATTTTTAGTATTTTTGTGATAAAGATGTAAAGTAAAATAAAAGCAAAGTAAAAAGCAAAGGAAATAACTAAGTATTGGAAGATTAATATGATGAAGATAGACCCCGGGGCCATATGTTTCACTAGTGGCTTCTCTCAATAGCATAAGTATTTTACGGTGGGTGAACGAATTACTATTGAGCAATTGACAGAATTGAGCATAGTTATGAGAATATGTAGGTATGATCATGTATATAGGCATCACGTCCGAGACAAGTAGACTGACTCCTGCCTGCATCTATTACTATTACTCCACTCATCGACCGCTATCCAGCATGCATCTAGAGTATTAAGTTCATGAAAACAGAGTAACGCCTTAAGCAATATGACATGATGTGGAGGGATAAATTCATGCAATATGATAAAACCCCCATCTTGTTATCCTCGATGGCAACAATACAATACGTGCCTTGCTGCCCCTACTGTTACTGGGAAAGGACACCGCAAGATTGAACCCAAAGCTAAGCACTTCTCCCATTGCAAGAAAGATCAATCTAGTAGGCCAAACCAAACTGATAATTCGAAGATACTTGCAAAGATAACCAATCATACATAAAAGAATTCAGAGAAGATTCAAATATTGTTCATAGATAATCTTGATCATAAGCCCACAATTCACCGGTCTCAAAAAACACACTGCAAAAAGAAGATTACATCGAATAGATCTCCACAAGAGAGGGGGAGAACATTGTATTGAGATCCAAAAAGAGAGAAGAAGCCATCTAGCTAATAACTATGGACCCGAAGGTCTGAGGTAAACTACTCACACTTCATCGGAGAGGCTATGGTGATGATGTAGAAGCCCTCCGTGATGGATGCCCCCTCCGGCGGAGCTCCGAAACAAGCCCCAAGATGGGATCTCGTGGATACAGAAGGTTGCGGCGGTGGAATTAGGTTTTTGGCTCTGTCTCTGATCGTTTGGGGGTACGTAGGTATATATAGGAGGAAGGAGTACGTCGATGGAGCAACAGGGGGCCCACGAGGGTGGAGGGCGCGCCTGGGGGGGGTAGGCGCGCCCCTACCTCGTGGCTTCCTCCTTTATTTCTTGACGTAGGGTCCAAGTCTCCTGGATCATGTTTGTTCCGAAAATCACGTTCCCGAAGGTTTCATTCCGTTTGGACTCCGTTTGATATTCCTTTTCTCCAAAAACCTAAAATAAGCAAAAAAACAGCAATTCTGGGTTGGGCCTCCGGTTAATAGGTTAGTCCCAAAAATAATAGAAAAGTGGATAATAAAGCCCAATAATGTCCAAAATAGTAGATAATATAGCATGGAGCAATCAAAAATTATAGATACGTTGGAGACGTATCATCAATGATCGAAAAGGCAAGGCCTCCTGCCTAGGACCTCCTGACTACTCCTCGAAGTTGAACTCCACGTATAATCATCCTCATGATCCTCTGGCTCCTGGACTCCATCATATGATCACAATAACCGGGAAAAGGGGAAAAAGAAGTAGCAAACCAACCGTGAGTACTGATCCAAAGTACTCGCAAGCAAGGATCTACACTACATATGCATCGGTATCAATGAAATGGGTAGTATATGTGGACTAAACTTCAGAATGCCAGAATAAGAGGGGGATAGCTAGTCCTATCAAAGACTACGCTTTTGGCCGCCTCCATCTTGAAGCATGTAGGAGAGAGTAGCAAGTGCAACATCAAGTAGCAACACATAGCATAATCCTACCCAACGATCCTCCCCTCGTCGCCCTGTGGGAAAGCGATCACTGGGTTGTATCTAGAACTTGTAAGAGGTGTGTTTCATTAAGTATCTGGTTCTAGTTGTCATAAGGTCAGAATGCAACTCCGGTTCATCCTTTTACCAAGGGATACGACTATCTGAATAGATAAACTTCCCTGCAGGGGTGCACCACATTACCCAACACGCTCGATCCCTCTGGCAGGACACACTTTCCTAGGTCATGCCCGGCCTCAGAAGATCAACACGTCGCAGCCCGAAGTAGGCATAACAAAGAGGTCAGCATGCCGGTCTAAATCCTAAGGGCGCAGGGGTCTGGGCCCATCGCCCGTTGCACACCTACATGTTGCGTACGCGGCCGGTGAGCAGACCTAGCAACCTCCATTACAAAGGAAGTTACATTACGTGATCCAACCCGGCGCGCGCCGCTTGGTCGCTAACGTCAAGAAGGCTTCGGCTGATACCACGACGTCGAGTGCCCATAACTGTTCCCGCGTAGTTGGTTAGTGCGTATAGGCGATCATATATCCAGATCTCGTTAAGCGTGTTATTTTGAAGTAACCGCCGACGCCGACCAGGGACCAGGCCCACATGTCTCCTAGATGGTCACAACCTGCCCTGTCGCTCCGCCACAAAGTAACAATTAGGGGGCTGCCGGGAACCCAGGCCCACCACTATCTGGGTGGAACCACCTGCCCCTTCAGCCCCCATCTCCGAATCATCAACATGAGTATGTTATACTATAGTATATACCCGTGATCACCTCCTGAGCGATCACGGCCAGTAGTATAGCATGGCAGACAGACAAGAGTGTAGGGTGTGACGCCCGGATAAATAAGCTACAATAACCCTCTAGTAATGATGCCACATCACCACGATTACAGTTGTCAAGTCCCACGTTGATTCAAATCAATTCAAAATTCAAATTCAAATTCAAACTCAAGTCAAACCATAAATGTTTTCAAATGTTGAAACTAAAATATTCAAAATGTAGCAAATAAATCATATATGATTATGGTGGAGAAAACACTTTTTTATAAAATCTTTAGATGCATTAAATTAAGTAAAACAAGGGCTAAAAAATTATTTAAATGCTTTTAAAATAATAAACAATTACAAAACATTTTATTTTCAGTGCTAAATTATTTGTGGCAGAGGCACATTTTGTAACACTAAATTAGGTGCCACTTTTGTATTTTATTAAAACTAAAATAACTAGATACTAAAGTGAAAACTAAAATAACCCACGCCGGCGCCCGCCTTGGTTGCCGCCTCTAGGGGCGCTGCTCCCTGTCGCGGTCCTGCGCCCGCGAGCACGAGCCCGCCGCCGCTTCCTCGCTGACCCCGCCCATCGAGTGTTGCGCTTGCCGTCACGCATCGCGCCGCTGCCCTGTCCACCATGCCTCGTGCGTTCGCCGCTTCTGCTACGCAGTTGCCGCGCCCCGGGCACCCCCCGACCGCTCGTTCGCTGCTCGCGGCCACCCCCACGCTCGCTCCGCTCGCGCCTCGTCGATGCTTGCCGACACCGCCTCGGTCGAAGACCCGCCCGCTGCGTCTCCCCTGGCCGCTCGCCCAACTCGTCGGCTGCCGGCTGCACCGGCCGTATCGGTCCTGCGTCGCCCCCGCTTGTGGCTCCCCCTGGCGGCACCCTGCGAGTGTGCCTCACGCGGCCGGGCCACGCCCTCCCGCGCGGCTACCGCCACTCACGCCTCCCGCTTGCCTGGCCGCCCCCCGTGTGTGCCCTTAGTGGCCGCCGTCGCTCCCCATGGTGCGTGCTCGCGTGCGAGCCCAGTTGCTAGAGCCGGCCCTGTGTAGTTAGGAGCTAACTCCTAATTAGGTTAGTAAATAACCCCCCACTAATTATTCGCTGATAGTAGGCCCCACTTGCTAATTAGTCTAACCAAATCAATTAAATACATTGTTAAAATTATGTCCCACTAACAACCAGGGCCCACCACTAATTAATTTATTTAAACACATTGTTAAAATAGTGGGACACTGATAGTTGGACCCCACCGATCAGTTTGACCAGGTCAACTATCAACCAAGTTGACTGTTGACCAGGGTGCTGATTGGGCAGTGGCCCACCTGTCATCCACTAAGGCTAGCTCAGAATTGGGTGCACCTAGCATTTCATTTTTATTTTTGAATTAAATTAAATCCAAAAATTTCAGAAAATGTTTAAAATTTGAAAATTAATATAAAATAAATCGTAACTTGGATGGAAAAACTGTGTACATGAAAGTTGCTCAGAACGACGAGACGAATCCGGATACGCAGCCCGTTCGTCCGCCACGCATCCCTAGCATAGCGAACATGCAACTTTCCCCCTCCATTTCATTTGTCCGAAAACGCGAAACACCAGAGACATTTTCCCGGATGTTTCCCCCCTTCACCGGTACCACCTCATACTGCGTTAGGGCACCCCTAGCACCGCTACTTGTCATGTCATGCATCGCTATGCATCTGTTTGCATTATATTCATTGTTTCTTCCCCCTCTTCTCCCCGATAGACTACGAGACTGACACCGCTGCTGGTGCCCCGATCGACCACGCTGTTGACGACCCCTCTTTCTTGCCAGAGCAACTAGGCAAGCCCCCCCTTGATCAACCCGATATCGCCTATTCTTCTCTCTACTGCTTGCATTAGAGTAGTGTAGCATGTTACTGCTTTCCGATAATCCTATTCTGATGCATAGCCTGTCTTTGCTACTACTGTTGTTACATTTACCTGCAATCCTAAATGCTTAGTATAGGATGCTAGTTTATCATCAGTGGCCCTACATTCTTGTCTGTCTGCCATGCTATACTACCGGGCCGTGATAACTCGGGAGGTGATCACGGGTATATATTATATAGTTCATACTATAAATGTTGTGACTAAACTCGGGTCGGCTCATTGAGTACCCGCAAGTGATTTCTGATGTTGGGGGCTGAAGGGGCAGGTGGTTCCACCCAGGTAGTGGTGGGCCTAGGTTCCCGACGGGCCCCGACTGATACTTTGAGGCGGAGCAACAGGGCAGGCGGAGACCACCTAGGTGAGAGGTGGGCCTGGCCCTGGTCAGTGTTCGCGGTTACTTCAAAATAACACGCTTAACGAGATCTGGGTATTTGATCTGAGTCTGGCTACTGGCCTATATGCACTAACCAACTACGTGGGAACAATTATGGGCACTCGACGTCGTGGTATCAGCCGAAGCCTTCGTGACGTCAGCGACTGAGCGGCGCGCGCCGAGTTGGACCGCGTAACGCAACTTCCTTTATAATGGAGGTCGCTAGGTCTGCTCTCCGGCCGTCCTCGCAACATGCAGGTGTGCAATGGGCGATGGGCCCAGACCCCTGCGCGCATAGGATTTAGACCGGCGTGCTGACCTCTCTGTTGTGCCTATGTAGGGCTGCGACGTGTTGATCTTTCGAGGCCGGGCATAACCCCGACAAGTGTGTCCGGACAAAGGGGATCGAACGTGTTGGGAAATGTGGTGCACCCCTGCAGGGAAGTTAATCTATTCGAATAGCCATGATCTTCGTTAACAGGACGACTTGGAGTTGTACCTTGACCTTATGACAACTAGAACCGGATACTTCATAAAACACACCCTTCCAAGTGCCAGATACAAGCGGTGATCGCTCTGTCATAGGGCGATGAGGGGAGGATCATCGGTTAGGATTATGCTATGCGATGATTCTTGGTGAACTTACCATCTACTCTCTTCTACATGCTGCAAGATGGAGGTCGCCAGAAGTGTAGTCTTCGACAGGACTAGCTATCCCCCTCTTATTCTAGCATTCTGCAGTTCAGTCCACATATGCTACCCTTTTCCATTTGATACCAATGCATACATTGTAGTGTAGCTCCTTGCTTGCGAGTACTTTGAATGAGTATCACGGTTGCTTTGTTCCCCCTTTTCCCCCTTCCTATACTCGTTTACTGCGACCAGACGATGGAGCCCAGGAGCCAGACGCCATTGTCGATGATGAGTACTACTACTCGGGAGGTGCCTACTACTAGGTGCAGCCCGCTGACGACGACCAGGAGTAGTTTAGGAGGATCCCAGGCAGGAGGCCGGCGCCTCTTTCAATCTATATCCCAGTTTGTGCTAGCCTTCTTAAGGCAAACTTGTTTAACTTATGTCTGTACTCAGATATTGTTGCTTCCGCTGAATCGTCTATGATCGAGCTCTTGTATTCGAGCCCTCGAGGCCCTTGGCTTGTAATATGATGCTTGTATGACTTATTTTATTTGTAGAGTTGTGTTGTGATATCTTCCCATGAGTCCTTGATCTTGATCATACACGTTTGCGTGTATGATTAGTGTACGGTCAAATCGGGGGCGTCACAAGTTGGTATTAGAGCCGACTTCCTATAGGAATCCCCCTTCCAAACTCCTTGGCCGAAGTTGAGTCTAGTCATTGAAAAGGTTTTTACTAACATGGTTGTGCGGCTTATGGGCCTACGTCGCCATTGGGTGGTATTAGGATCTTTTACTCCTCGATCCTTACTCTGGGACTTTGATCTATCTTCTACTCGGGTTAAATGATTTTACTAAATCTGACTCTAGGTTCTCGTAACTACTTCTCCCGAAGAGCCCCTTATCACAGATGATCGCTTACTGCACCAGAAGATTTTGAAGATACTCTTCGATCATTCCCGAGACCCTTGTGCCCTCTGCCTTTCAATTCCCTACTACCGATATATCCATATGGATAACGACATACACTTGTGGTTCATACAATTACTCTGAGTTTCTCTTGTTGTTACAAGATGCATCGAATTGCTCTCCGACTTTTAAGCATCCCTTGTACCACTGCCTTGTAATTCCTTGCCGCAAAGACACCCCTACGGATAGTTCCTCGGACTTATCAAGTATCCACTCATTCCCAGTTGTTCTTGTGTTCTGCAAAAGACTTCAAAATACTATTTGATCTTTCAAAAATCCTCAATAGCCTATTGTTCTTGCAATTCTTGCATACTTGCATTCCGGTTAATTTCATTGGTCTAGCAATTTACTTTAAAAACCTTTGTGATTGTCATTCTGATCCTTTTGATTCAACATGTGTGTGAATGCACACAATCATCAGTTGTTCCCTGGAATTTATCCTTCCGATTCAGACGTCATTTCGGACATGAGCTGAATCTCGACCAATCAAATTGCCATCGATTGTACCCCTAAGGCTATTCAACTTATCCATCCCTAATCAGAGCATTGCTTCTGATCCCTTGTCTTGGAATTCATAATTCCTTTGCATTTGAGCTTTGAGTTAGTAAGTTGTTTCTATAATCCGATGCACTTGCATTCATTCTTCCTTTGATAGAGTACCGATACTCACATCAGCTCCGTTGTAGACCACCAAACCTCTTGTTGGATTATTGTCCGACAATGTCCTTCATATTCAAATAACCTTGTGAGCCTTTCCACGGATATATAAAGCCTTTGGTAAATTGTATCCTCTGTTTTCTCAACCATGCTCTATTTTTGAGCTGGTGGTATTTACTATTGAAGCTTGTGGTATATGTTTCCATGATACCCTGATGGGTTGAACCTATGCCTTCCTTAATATGTGTGAACTCGAAAGTTTTCACGGGTCATACTCTTCTGGTATTTTGCTAGATAAAATTTCAACACTACAACTTCTTCGAAAGTGAGAGGTGAATGGAAGGTTATACATTGAAGAAGTGGGAATCGACCTTGAACTTTGTATTCATGCCCATGGACACAATGTAGATCCTACCATAGAAGCTTCTTGTAATTATAACTATTTCGTTGATATAATATCATCTGGTATCTATGAATTGATCATATGCAATCGTGGTTCCGACCATATTTTCTCTTTGGTCCCATTTCTCGGACAAGTTAAAGCACTTGTCTTTTGCAAGTCAATACACCAGTCCAACCTCTACCTTGATCTACCGTTGAGTATTACCCTCTGGTATCTCAAGAATATATAAGAACTGTGTTGCATCTTATGAGTTTTCATCAGTTATTATTTCTCACTGATTTCAATTTTTCATGGGTTCTCAGTTGTTAGTCGCTCAAGAACACCGGTAAGTGAGCCGATTCCGCACTCTGGTTCGATAACTCTAAGTAATCTTTGTTGCTTATTAGTTTAATAATCCTTCAAGTCATTCCTAGCCTGATCGGCTATATCATTATCGTGCTGATTTTATCTGTGCTACCTGGTTCTTAATCCCGGAGCATAACTTTCGACAATGAGCTAAGCTTACGTCGATCTTCCTCGTCATATCATTTCTCGTTGAACAGCAAACTTGATTTCAATTTTGTGTCGTACCCATGGTTCAAATAACCTTTCGGTTCATCATTCCTTTAACTTGATGTCATCGTCGATCGATTACATCTTCATGAAATCTCTCGATAAATATGTCATGATCATCATCAGCATTCTAAGCTCTTCCAGGATATCAATTGAATTCATGATGAGAAATACCATCCTTACCCTCGATGATTTATGTTATCATCGACCACCTTATTGCCTTCCCTCCAGCACAAACTTGTTCGTGTTTTGTGTTATACCTTGGGTTCCTTGCCATCCAGCTTATGCTATGTTCTACCTTGGAGTATTACCATCTGTCATGTCGACAATGCCATGGGAATTTCACCATCATCCCCTGAGAATTCTTGATATAGTGATACTTCTGGCCGTATCCCTTCATTTCTTGGTCCCCATGTTGTTTCAAACTGGAATACCGACAATTAAACTATGATGTGTGAATTCAAACTTCTAGCGACCCTATTGCTTTGAAGTTAATGGTCAATCGTTCGTTCTTATACTATGGGTTATTGAATCACCATTCCAACAATTGATCAGGCTACATATGCCCATATTTCGGGTGCACCTGTCAACCAATGTTTAATCGGTATGTTTTCCTCGAGCATACCTCATTATATCATTGATCTGACAAATGTTATCTCCTTGTTCACATAATTGCGGAAATCCATCTTTTGGAAATCTCGGTGAATTGTCGATGAGTTCATCAGCTACCTCCTCATCCTCTCCTTGGTTTAATGACGAGCTCTTGTTTCAGAACTCACTTCCATAGTTCATTTCCCGAGAAACTTACTATGTCATCTCGTCAAATTGTGTTGCACCTTTTCTTCTCAGGCATCCTGAGTCTGAGGTATACTGACACCAATTGGATCTGAATCTCGGTCAGATATGATGGTTGGAACATATTTCAAAGAGTTATAACATTGGTCTTTGTATGACCCGATAAGGTGATGTCATGCCTGGCACACCTGGCCAGAGGACCTATTGTTATAGCTTGCTTTTTGGCAAGGTTAGCCATTCTTCCATGAGGAAATTGTAAGACTTATTCTATAAGTTGTTCCTGAAGGATCCTTTGTGTATCCATAGCCCGATCTTTACCTGATGACCATGTCAATGCTATCTCGAAGCATGTCTGTGCTACTCCGATCATCAATAAGAGCATTTGAAGCACAATACTAGATTTTCTTTATCAATTATCTAAACACCGTTGTATGGGTTTTCATGAAATTTCTTCCCCCTTTCCTAAAGGGTTTTCTATGTTATATCCTGTCATGGATATCATGCTCTGCTTGTCCTTGGGAAGGATATACCCCTAAAATATGTGTTTAAATACATTTTCCTTTCCATTGTTCTATTTAATCTGATGATCACCTTTTCCTTTCCATTGTTTTGTTTAACCTTTCTGGTGATCTATATGATCTAAGAAGGAATATTCTTCTGCTTATTTAAACACCTTGGTGTACAACCTAGTCACTAAGACCATGTTACTATTGTTGATGACATTCCGGTAAGCACCGATGGACGAGAACTTTGCCTATTGGTCCGTCTCGTTTACCGAGCAGGAAAATGGTTCTCTTCATCCCTTGCCCTTGGTGCCGACGTTGTTGCCGACATAACTGACAGGTTATCCTCTAGCATGCCTTGCTTTCATGACCACACAAGATGTGAGTGCCCTTCCTACTTTTATCCCACGTGGTGAGCCCATAACCCACAGGTCCACATGATCGAAACCTGACTCTCCTGTACATCCCTGTTTCCAAAGTTTATCCTTTGGACCTTACCTCGTATGTAATTCTGCGAGCTACCTTCAATCAGATATTATCTTTCGGTATTAGACACAGTAGTTATTCCCGTTGCTTTGAACCCCTTCCACGCCCTGTATCAGGCATCGAATGATTGCCTGCCCGCTCGAAACTTCCCACGATACCTCCTTACTTTGCTCTTGATATTTTCTTAAGTTTCAATTCGAGAGTTACTTTCCTCCACCTTCCCCGATGTTATCGACTAGATAGGCAACCTTGCAGAGGTCCGTTCTCCCGGAATACCCACCCTTTATTCTTTCGTAAGTATGATGGACTTACCCAAAAAAAGGATGTCGACTTCATCATGATGACCTGGATCAGAGGAATGAAGGCATCAACTGAATGGATCGACCTCTTGGAGAAGAGCAACCAAGACCGAGAAGACCCGTTAGAATTTTGTAACCAAATGCCTTCCCCCTTACTCCCCCTCATAAATCTCGGGACGAGATTTCTTGTAGTGGAGGAGAATTGTGACGCCCAGATAATTAAGCTACAGTAACCCTCTACTAATGATGCCACGTCACCACGATTACCGTTGTCAAGTCCCATGTTGATTCAAATCAATTCAAAATTCAAATTCAAACTCAAGTCAAACCATAAATGTTTTCAAATGTCAAAACTAAAATGTTCAAAATGTAGCAAATAAATCATATATGATTATGCTGGAGAAAACACTTTTTTATAAAATCTTTAGATGCATTAAATTAAGTAAAACAAGGGCTAAACAATTATTTAAATGCTTTTAAAATAATAAACAATTACAAACCATTTTATTTTAAGTGCTAAATTATTTGTGGCAGAGGCACATTTTGTAATACTAAATTAGGTGCCACTTTTGTATTTTATTAAAACTAAAATAACTAGATACTAAAGTGAAAAAGAAAAGAGAAAAATAAATAAAAGCAAAAAGTAAAAGA
>NC_041382.1:113192964-113193608 GCF_002162155.2 Triticum dicoccoides
TCTGTCGGCCTCCTCGCGCGGGTAAGCCCTCTCGGGTGAACCCTAGACATCTCCATTCCCCTCCCCTTGCGCCCCCTTTTTCCCGACCCCCACCTCACCGCGCGGTCGTCGCCTTGTCAACGTCGTCCCCATGGCCAACTACATCCCCGCACCGCGCCACCACGTCCCGGAGCTCCCCCGATGCCGTCTTCGTCTAGTGTGAGCAGAAGTCAGGCTGAAGGGCCTCGCCTCGCCGGGATCGACCCCGATTTCACCTGCTGCCATCGTCGCCGTTTTCGTCGATCTGCTTCACTCAGGCCTTCCCGAGCTTCACCGACTCGCCTGCGAGCACCGCGGTGTGCATTATGCTGTTCCCGTAGTTCGTTTTGCCCCGCTGCGTGCCTGTCTACCGCTGCTCCTTCTTACTGATGTCGCATGCGTCCCGCGTGCCCCGCCCCGTTCGCCACTGTCGTGTTCCCGCCGTGCTCCCCCCTAGCTACCGCCTGAAGCTGCAGCCCACCTCCACTGTCGCCTGCAGGCCCCCCTCCCCCCTCCCCGCGGCCCCACGCCGGCGCCCGCCTTCGTTGCCGCCTGTAGGGGCGCCGCTCCCTGTCGCCGTCCTGCGCCCGCGAGCACGAGCCCGCTGCCGCTTCCTCGCCGACCCC
>NC_041382.1:113193876-113215476 GCF_002162155.2 Triticum dicoccoides
GCGCCGCTGCCCTGTCCACCACGCCTCGCGCGTTCGCCGCTTCTGCTACGCAGTTGCCGCGTCCCGGGCACCCCCCGACCGCTCGTTCGCTGCTCGCGGCCACCCCCACGCTCGCTCCGCTCGCGCCTCGTCGATGCTCGCCGACACCGCCTCGGTCGAAGCCCCGCCCGCTGCGTCTCCCCTGGCCGCTCGCCCGACTCGTCGGCTGTCGGCCGCACCCGCCGTACCGGTCCTGCATCGCCCCCGCTTGCGGCTCCCCTGGCGGCGCCCCGTGAGTGTGCCTCCCGCGGCTGGGCCACGCCCTCCCACGCGGCTGCCGCCACTCGCGCCGCCCGCTTTCCTGGCCGGCCGCCCGTGCGTGCCCTCAGTGGCCGCCGTTGCTCCCCCTGGTGCGTGCTCGCGCGCGAGCCCAGCCGCTAGAGCCGGCCCTGTGTAGTTAGGAGCTAACTCCTAATTAGGTTAGTAAATAACCCCCCACTAATTATTCACTGACAGTAGGCCCCACTTGCTAATTAGTCTAACCTAATGAATTAAATACATTGTTAAAATTATGTCCCACTAACAAACAAGGCCCACCACTAATTAGTTTATTTTAAACACACTGTTAAAATAGTGGGACACTGATAGTTGGACCTCACCGATCAGTTTGACCAGGTCAACTGTCAACCCAGTTGACTGTTGACCAGGCTGCTGATTGGGCAGTGGCCCACCTGTCATCCACTGAGGCTAGCTCAGAGTTGGGTGCACCTAGCATTTCATTTTTATTTTTGAATTGAATTAAATCCAGAAGTTTTAGAAAATGTTTAAAACTTTAAAAATTATTATAAAATAAATAGTAACTCGGATGAAAAAACTTTGTACATGAAAGTTGCTCAGAACGACGAGGCGAATCCGGGTATGCAGCCCGTTCGTCCGCCACGCATCCCTAGCATAGCGAACACGCAAATTTCCCCCTCCGTTTCATCCGTCCGAAAACGCGAAACACCGGAGATATTTTGCCGGATGTTCCCCCCCCTTCACCGGTACCACCTCATACCGCGTTTGGGCACCCCTAGCACCGCTACTTGTCATGCCATGCATCGCTATGCATCTGTTTGCATTATATTTATTGTTTCTTCCCCCTCTTCTCTCGATAGACTACGAGACTGACGCCGCTGCTGGTGCCCCGATCGACTACGATGTTGACGACCCCTCTTTCTTGCTAGAGCAGCTAGGCAAGCCCCCCTTGATCAACCCGATATCGCCTATTTTTCTCTCTACTGCTTGCATTAGAGTAGTGTAGCATGTTACTGCTTTCCAATAATCCTATTCTGATGCATAACCTATCTTTGCTACTACTGTTGTTACCTTTACCTGCAATCCTAAATGCTTAGTATACGATGCTAGTTTATCATCACTGGCCCTACATTCTTGTCTATCTACCATGCTATACTACCGGGCCGTGATCACTCGGGAGGTGATCACGGGTACATATTATATACTTCATACTATAAATGTTGTGACTAAAGTCGGGTCGGCTCATTGAGTACCCGCAAGTGATTCTGATGTTGGGGGCTGAAGGGGCAGGTGGTTCCACCCAGGTAGTGGTGGGCCTAGGTTCTTGACGGGCCCCGACTGATACTTTGAGGCGGAGCGACAGGGCAGGCGGAGACCGCCTAGGTGAGAGGTGGGCCTGGCCCTGGTCGGCGTTCGCGGTTACTTCAAAATAACATGCTTAACGAGATTTAGGTATTTGATCTGAGTCTGGCTATTGTCCTATACGCACTAACCAACTACGCGGGAACAATTATGGGCACTCGACGTCGTGGTATCAGCCGAAGCCTTCGTGTCGTCAGCGACTGAGCGGCGTGCGCCGGGTTGGACCGCGTAACGCAACTTCCTTTGTAATGGAGGTTGCTAGGTCTGCTCTCCGGCCGCCCTCGCAACGTGCAGGTGCGTAATGGGAGATGGGCCCAGACCCCTGCGCGCATAGGATTTAGACCGGCGTGCTGACCTCTCTGTTGTGCCTAGGTAGGGCTGCGACGTGTTGATCTTCCGAGGCCGGGCATGACCCCGACAAGTGTGTCCGGACAAAGGGGGTCGAGCTTGTTGGGAAATGTGGTGCACCCCCGCAGGGAAGTTAATCTATTCGAATAGCCGTGATCTTCGGTAACAGGACGACTTGGAGTTGTACCTTGACCTTATGACAACTAGAACCGAATACTTCATAAAACACACCCTTCCAAGTGCCAGATACAACAGGTGATCGCTCTCTCACAGGGCGACGAGGGGAGGATCATCGGTTAGGATTATGCTATGCGATGATGCTTGGTGAACTTACCATCTACTCTCTTCTACATGCTGCAAGTTGGAGGTTGCCAGAAGCGTAGTCTTCGACAGGACTAGCTATCCCCCTCTTATTCTGGCATTCTGCAGTTCAGTCCACATATGCTACCCTTTTCCATTGGATACCAATGCATACATATGTAGTGTAGCTCCTTGTTTGCGAGTACTTTGAATGAGTACTCACGGTTGCTTTGTTCCCCCTTTTCCCCCTTCCTATACTCGTTTGCTGCGATCAGACGATGGAGCCCAGGAGCCAGACGACACTGTCGATGACGACTACTACTACTCGGGAGGTGCCTACTACTACGTGCAGCCCGGTGACGACGACCAGGAGTAGTTTAGGAGGATCCCAGGCAGGAGGCCTACGCCTCATTCAATCTGTATCCCAGTTTGTGCTAGCCTTCTTAAGGCAAACTTGTTTAACTTATGTCTGTACTCAGATATTGTTGCTTCCGCTGACTCGTCTATGATCGAGCTCTTGTACTCGAGCCCTCAAGGCCCCTGGCTTGTAATATGATGCTTGTATGACTTATTTTATTTGTAGAGTTGTGTTGTGATATCTTCCCGTGAGTCCTTGATCTTGATCGTACACGTTTGCGTGTATGATTACTGTACGAAATCGGGGGCGTCACATAGGGCCACTGATGTAATACTAACAACCTATTCTAAGCATTAGGATAGCAGGTAAAGGTATCAACAATTGTAGCAACAATGATAGGCTATGCAACAGAATAGGAGCTATCGAATCAACAACGGTAGCAAACCTAATGCAAGAATAAGAGAGAGGAGAGTGGTGATATATGGTTGATCAAAGGGGGTTTGCTTGCCTGGAAGCTCTGTTGCATAGGAAGAGGGGTCTTCGGTGATATGGTTGTACTCAGTGGCATCAGCGCCGGTCTCGGGGTCTACCGAAGAAAAAGAAGGGGAAGAAACATTAAATACGGAGCAAACAAAGCATCACAAAATATAACAAGGCAATATGTGGTGCCAGGGGTGAGCTAGCGTAGGGATAGGTGATACCGACGAAGGGGGAAAATATCCAGGAAAGTATTCCCGGTGTTTCACGTTTTCGGACAAACGGGCCGGAGGGGGCGGTTGTAGGTTCTCTATGGTAGGGACGTGTGGTGAATGAACGGACTGCATATTCGGATTCATATCGTCGTTCTGAGCACCTTCCACATACAAAGTATTTTCATCCGAGCTAAGGTTATTTTTCTATGATTTTTTGAAGTTAAAAATATTCTTTTTGAATTTCTGTAATATTATTAATTCAAAAAATATCAGAGAGAAGCATTAGTTGCACCCGGTGTAGTGCACCAGAGGTCTACTAGTGAGGCAGACCAGTGGGTCCAGTCAACTCCTGACTCAGCAGGCCTCAGTGGTGGGGCGGTCGGACGCGCTGGTTGGGCGGGCGCAGGCCTCAGTGGGGCCGTGTGGGCGGGCACCGGAGCAGGGCCGCGTGGGTGGGTGCCGGTGCGAGGCTCAAGGGGGAGGCGATGATGCGGGGCAAGCAAGGGAGGGCGAGAGCTGGCGACGGCAGTGAGCTGGGCGGCATCGGCGGCGACGGAGCTGGCGAGGTCAGCTCAGGCCGGCGTGGTTGGACGGGAGCGGGGTAGTGGGCCGACGGTGCTGCAGCAGCAATGGGCGGAAGCAGCAAGCGGCTGCGGCGTGGGCAGATCGGGACGGTTAGAGTGGGTGCAGGGCGCAGCCCGACGAGCAGCGAGGTGCCCGAGCACGCAAGCAGGTGCGGGCGGCGAAGCCCACGGCCGGCAGTAGTCTGTAGCAGCAGAGAAACAGAAACGACAGCGCAGGTGCGCGCGGGCGTGCGGGAGCAATGGTAGGGTGCGACCACCGCGCGCATGGGCCACGGGGACACGCGGGCAGGGCGGAACACAGCGGCGCAGGGCGAACTACAGGGGCGGCGGTGACTAGGTTACGGGCGTTGCGGCAAGCGCGCTCGAGCTCAAATCCAAGCTCGATAAATTGCGGCGAAGTGGTGGTGCTCACTATGGTTGCGTAGGGATGGTTGAGGGAGCCGGAGATGGTCGGGACGGCATGGATCGAGGCGAGGCATGTGGCGGCCGTAGTCAAAGAAGATCGACGAGGGCGTCGTCGTTGTGGCGTCCTAGCTCGCGTGCACTGGTGTAGATGACGAATACAATGAGGCAGACCTCACAGACGTGACGGGTTGCTGATTCAGTGGCGGTGGTCGCAGTGGTTTGCAGTGGCGAATCAGGTGTGAGCGGAGGCGACGAGGGAGAGCTGCTCTGTGTAAGAGGGGGAGAGTGAGGGGCGCCTAGGGTTTGCAGGGGGAGAGAAGCGGGGGCATCTTGTAGGGCTAGGAGGCGCACAGATGCTCGATGTGTGGCGCCGGCCATGGAGTTGGCGCCACGATTGCCCCTGCCCGCCCTGTAGCTAGGTAGGGGACGAGTGGGAGTGAGGGTGTGGGCTGGGCCTGACACAGTAGGCAGTGGGCTTAGGTGCACAGGGGGGTTCCTCTATTCCTTTTTTGTTTTTCTCTTGTTTTGCTTTTGCTTTTTTGTTTTTCTTTTATTTCTTTACTATTTTCATTTAAAGTTTCTTTTATTTTAGTTTTATAAAATACCAAGTTAGCACCTAAATTAGTATTACTAATTAGGCCACTTCCACAATTATTTTGGCACGATACTAATTTGGTTATATTATTATAACTTTATAAAATGCATTAAGTTAATTGTTTTGCCCTTAGTTTTGGTTACTTTAGTGAATTTAAATATTATAAGAAATGTTGGTTTCTCCACCATTCATACAAATGAAATATTTTTCACATTTTTCACATTTTAGTTTTAATGTTTGAAAACTTTTGTTGTTTGCCTTTAATTAAGATTTGAATTTGAATCGTTTTGAACTAACACGAGTTTATCAACAGTAACCAAGGTGACGTGGCATCATTAGCAGAGGTTTACTATAGCTTAGTTATCCGGGCGTCACAATTCTCCTCCACAACAAGAAATCTCATCCCGAGATTTTAATAGGTGGAGTGAGGGGGAAAGATCTGGTTATGAAATTCTAACGAATCTGCTCGGTCTTGGTTGCTCTTCTCGAAGACGTCGATCCATTATGTTGATGTCTCCGTTTCTCTGCTTCATGTCATCATGATGAAGTCGACTTCCTTTCTTCGGGAACTCCATCGCACCTACGAAAGAATAAAAGGGGGGTCTTCCGGGAGAATGGACCTCGGCAAGGTTGACTATCTGGTCGATAACATCGGGGAAGGTGGAGGAAAGTAACTCTCGAATTGAAACTTAGGAAAACATCAAGAGCAAAGTAAGAAGGTACAATAAGGAGCTTCAAGCGACCAGGCAATAGTTCGAGGCCTAATTAGAAGGTGAAAGGGTTTCAGGGCAACGAGAATAACTATTGCGTCTGATACCAGAATTGATGATCTCCTGGAAGGTGGCTCATGAATTACATACAAATCCAAGCGCGAGGAACAACCTTGGGAACATGGGGTGTAGGAGAGTTAAGTTTTGATCCTAGGGAACTGTGGGTTACGGGCCCACCATGTGGGTTAAAAGTAGGAAGGCGGTGATGTATTGCACGATTATGTAGGCAAGACATGTTAGAGGATAGCCTATCAGTTATGTCGGCAACAACATTGGTACCAAGCGTGAGGGACGACGAGAACCATTTTCCTGCTCATTGAACGAGGCGGACCAATAGGCAAGGTTCTCGTGCATCGGTAGTTACCGGAATGTCTTGAACAATAGTAACAGGGTCTTGCTGACAGAATTGTACACAAAGGTGTTTACATAAGTTGGGAATTATCACTGCTTAGATCATATAAATCACAAGAAATGTTAAACAAAACAATGGAAAGGAAAAGGTGATCATCAGATTAAAAAGAATAATGGAAATGAAAATTGTGTTTAAACACATATTTCAGGGGTATATCCTTCCCAAAGACAAGCAAAACATGATATCCATGACGGGATATAACGTAGAAAACCCTTTAGGAAAGGGGAGAGGAATTTCATGACATTACCCAACAACGGTGTTTGAATAATTGATAAAGAAAATTTAGCATTGTGCTTCAAATGTTCTTATGGAAGATCGGAGTACCACAGACATGCTTCGAGATAGCATTGACATGGTCTTCAAGCAAAGGTCGGACTTTGGATACACAAAGGATCCCTCGAGAACAACTTATAGAATAAGTCTTACAGTTTCCTCATGGAAGAATGGCTAACCTTGCTAAAAATGGAAACTATAACAATAGGTCCTCCGGCCAGGTGTGCTAGGCATGATATCATCTTACCGGGTCATATATAGACCAATGTTGTAACTCTTGGAAAATGTTCCAACCATCATATCTAACTGAGTTTCAGATCTGATTGGGGCCAGGATACCTCAGACTCAGGATGCCTAAGAAGAAAAGGTGCTACACAAATTGACAATAAGACATTATAAGATTCTTGGGAAATGAACTATAGAAACGAGTTCTGAAAGAAGAGTTCAGCATTAAACCAAGGAGAGGATGAGGGGGTGGCTGATGGGCTCAACGATAATTCCTCAAGGTTTTCAAAAAGGTGGATTTCCACAATTATGTTAACAAGGAGATAACATTCGTTAGATCAAATGATATAATGATGTATGCTCGAGGGAAACATACGCTATTGAACACTGGTTGAACAGTGCACCCAAAATATGGGCTTAGGTAGCATGATCAATGTTAGAATGGTGATTCAATAACCAATAGTCTAAGAATGAACTGTCGACCATTAACTTCAAAGCAATAGGATTGCTAGAAGTACAGAATCCAAGCAACACCATTCACTTGTTGGTATTCCGGTTAGAAACAACACCTGGACCAAGAAATGATGGAGATGGCGAGAAGTATTACTTGTATCAAGAATTCTCAAGAGGTGGTGAAATTCTCACGACTTTCTTGACATAAAAGATGGTAATACTTCCAAGGTAAAGAAGAAAAAATGCTGGGTAGCAAGGATCTCAAGGTATAACACAAAACATGAACAAGTTTGTGTTGAACGGAAGGCAGTAAAGTGGTCGATGATAACACAAATCATCGAGGGCAAGGATAGTATTTCTCAACATGAATTCAACTGATATCCTGGAAGAGCTCAGAATGTTGATGATGATCATGGCAAAAAATTTCGAAAGGCTCCACAAAGAAGCAAGTGAATAGTGGCTACATCAAGCAACAGGACTAATGCAGCGAAAGATTATTGGAACCAAGGATACGACACCAACTCGGAATCAAGCTTGTTGTTCGAGGTGAAATGATAAGACAAGGAAGATCGACATAAGCTTAGCTCATCGCCGAAAGTGGTGCTCCGGGAGTAAGGATCAGGTAGCACAGTTAAAATCAGCACGATACTGATATAGCCGATCAGGCTAGAAATGACGTGATTGAGTACAAACTCGTAAGTAAGGAAGATTACTAATAGTTGTTTAATCGCGATGCGGACTCGATTCAGTTATCGGTGTCCTTGAGTGTTTAATGGCTCAGAGCCTGTGAAAAAATTGGAATCAGTGAGAATGTAGTACTTGATGGAGAACTCATAAGAAGTTATGCAGTTCCATGATAATCTCGAGATAACAGGGTGTAATACTCGGCGAAAGATCAAAGTAAAGGTTGGACTGGTGTATTGATCCACAGAAGACAAGTGCTCAAACTTGCCCGAGAAATGGGATCAAAGAAGAACATATGGTCGGAACCATGATTGCAAAGGATCAATTCACCGGCACCAAAGGATATTATATCATGGAAATAGTTATTATTACAAGAAGATTCCAGGATAGGATCTACATCGTGTCCATGGGCATGAACACAAAGGTTCAAGGTCAGCTCCCACTTCCTCAATGCATAACCTTCCATTCACCTCTCGTATTTAGAAAATGACATTAGTTGTTGAAAGTTTTACCTGGTGCAATACCAGATAAGTATGACCCATGAATTCTTTCGGGTTCACACAGATTAGGGAAGGTGCTGGTTCAACCCATCGGGGCATCTTAGGAACTTATAACACAACCTTCAGGAGTAATAAACAAAAGCTCAAAAGCAGAGCATGGTTGACAAAAGGAGAGGATACAATTTACCAAAGGCATTATGTATCGGAGAAAGAACTCACAAGGTGATTAATTATGAAGTACACTATCAGATAATAATCCAACAGTGGATATGGCGATCCACAACCGAGCTGATGTGAGTATTGATACCCAATCAGAGGAAGAAGGAACGCATTGAAGGAAATATGCCCTAGAGGCAATAATAAAGTTATTATTTATTTCCTTATATCATGATAAATGTTTATTATTCATGCTAGAATTGTATTAACCGGAAACATAATACATGTGTGAATACATAGACAAACAGAGTGTCACTGGTATGCCTCTACTTGACTAGCTCGTTAATCAAAGATGGTTATGTTTCCTGACCATGAACAATGAGTTGTTATTTGATTAACGAGGTCACATCATTAGTTGAATGATCTGATTGACATGACCCATTCCATTAGCTTAGCACCTGATCGTTTAGTATGTTGCTATTGCTTTCTTCATGACTTATACATGTTCCTATGACTATGAGATTATGCAACTCCCGTTTGCCGGAGGAACACTTTGGGTGCTACCAAACGTCACAACGTAAATGGGTGATTATAAAGGAGCATTACAGGTGTCTCCAAAGGTAGATGTTGGGTTGGCGTATTTCGAGATTAGGATTTGTCACTCCGATTGTCGGAGAGGTATCTCTGGGCCCTCTCGGTAATGCACATCACATAAGCCTTGCAAGCACTGCAACTAATATGTTAGTTGTGAGATGATGTATTACGGAACGAGTAAAGAGACTTACCGGTAACGAGATTGAACTAGGTATTGGATACCGACGATCAAATCTCGGGCAAGTAACATACCGATGACAAAGGGAACAACGTATGTCGTTATGCGGTCTGACCGATAAAGATCTTCGTAGAATATGTAGGAGCCAATATGGGATCCAGGTCCCGCTATTGGTTATTGACCGGAAACGTGTCTTGGTCATGTCTACATTGTTCTCGAACCCGTAGGGTCCGCATGCTTAAGGTTACGATGACAGTTATATTATGAGTTTATGCATTTTGATGTACCGAAGGTTGTTCGGAGTCCCGGATGTGATCACGGACATGACGAGGAGTCTCGGAATGGTCGAGACATAAAGATTGATATATTGGAAGTCTATGTTTGGACATCGGAAGTGTTCCGGGTGAAATCGGGATTTTACCGGGTTACCGGGAGGTTACCGGAACCCCCCGGGAGCCATATGGGCCATCATGGGCCTTAGTGGAAAGGAGAAAGGGGCAGCCCAAGGGGGCTGCGCGCCTCCCCCCTTCCCCTAGTCCTAGTAGGACTAGGAGAGGTGGCCGGCCACCCCTCTCTCTCTTTCCCCCTTGGGAATCCTAGTTGGAATAGGATTGGGGGGGAGTCCTACTCCCGGTAGGAGTAGGACTCCTCCTGCGCCACCTCCTCCTGGCCGGCGCCTCCTCCCCCCTTGGCTCCTTTATATACGGAGGCAGGGGCACCTCTAAACACACAAGTTGACACAAGTTGATCCACGTGATCGATTCCTTAGCCGTGTGCGGTGCCCCCTGCCACCATATTCCTCGATAATACTGTAGCGGAGTTTAGGCGAAGCCCTGCTGGTGTAGTTCATCAAGATCGTCACCACGCCGTCGTGCTGACGAAACTCTTCCCCGACACTTTGCTGGATCGGAGTCCGGGGATCGTCATCGAGCTGAACGTGTGCTCGAACTCGGAGGTGCCGTAGTTTCGGTGCTTGATCGGTTGGATCGTGAAGACGTACGACTACTTCCTCTACGTCGTGTCATCGCTTCCGCAGTCGGTCTGCGTTGGGTACGTAGACAACACTCTCCTCTCGTTGCTATGCATCACATGATCCTGTGTGCGCGTAGGAAATTTTTTGAAATTACTACGAAACCCAACAGTGGCATCCGAGCCTGGTTATTGATGTTGATGTTATATGCACGAGTAGAACACAAGTGAGTTGTGGACGATACAAGTCATACTGCCTACCAGCATGTCATATTTTGGTTCGGCGGTATTGTTGGACGAGACGACCCAGACCAACCTTACGCGTACGCTTACGCGAGACCGGTTCCCTCGACGTGCTTTGCATAGAGATGGCTTGCGGGCGACTGTCTCTCCAACTTTAGTTGAACCAAGTATGGCTACGCCCGGTCCTTGCGAAGGTTAAAACAGAGTCTATTTGACAAACTATCGTTGTGGTTTTGATGCGTAGGTGAGATTGGTTCTTACTTAAGCCCGTAGCAGCCACGTAAAAAATTGCAACAACAAAGTAGAGGACGTCTAACTTGTTTTTGCAGGGCATGTTGTGATGTGATATGGTCAAGGCATGATGCTGAATTTTATTGTATGAGATGATCATGTTTTGTAACCAAGTTATCGGCAACTGGCAGGAGCCGTATGGTTGTCGCTTTATTGTATGCAATGCAATCGCGATGTAATGCTTAACTTTATTACTAAACGGTAGTGATAGTCGTGAAAGCATAAGATTGGCGAGACAACAACGATGCTACGATGGAGATCAAGGTGTCGCGCCGGTGACGATGGTGATCATGACGGTGCTTCGGAGATGGAGATCACAAGCACGAGATGATGATGGCCATATCATATCACTTATATTGATTGCATGTGATGTTTATCTTTTTATGCATCTTATCTTGCTTTGATTGACGGTAGCATTATAAGATGATCTCTCATTAAATTATCAAGAAGTGTTCTCCCTGAGTATGCACCGTTGCCAAAGTTCGTCGTGCCCAGACACCACGTGATGATCGGGTGTGATAAGCTCTACGTCCATCTACAACGGGTGCAAGCCAGTTTTTGCACACGCAGAATACTCAGGTTAAACTTGACGAGCCTAGCATATGCAGATATGGCCTCGGAACACGGAGACCGAAAGGTCGAGCGTGAATCATATAGTAGATATGAGCAACATAACGATGTTCACCATTGAAAACTACTCCATCTCACGTGATGATCGGACATGGTTTAGTTGATTTGGATCACGTGATCACTTAGAGGATTAGAGGGATGTCTATCTAAGTGGGAGTTCTTAAGTAATATGATTAAATTGAACTTAAATTTATCATGAACTTAGTCCTGGTAGTATTTTGCAAATCATGTTGTAGATCAATAGCTCGCGTTGTTGCTTCCCTGTGTTTATTTTGATATGTTCCTAGAGAAAATTGTGTTGAAAAATGTTAGTAGCAATGTTGCGGATTTGATCCGTGATCTGAGGTTAAATCCTCATTGCTGCACAGAAGAATTATGTCCTTAATGCACCGCTAGGTGACAGACCTATTGCAGGAGCAGATGCAGAAGTTATGAACGTCTGGCTAGCTCAATATGATGACTACTTGATAGTTTAGTGCATCATGCTTAACGGCTTAGAATCGGGACTTCAAAGACGTTTTGAACGTCATGGACCATATGAGATGTTCCAGGAATTGAAGTTAATATTTCAAGCAAATACCCGAGTTGAGAGATATGAAGTCTCCAACAAGTTCTATAGCTAAAAGATGGAGGAGAATCGCTCAACTAGTGAGCATGTGCTCAGATTGTCTGGGTACTTCAATCGCTTGAATCAAGTGGGAGTTAATCTTCCAGATAAGATAGTGATTGACAGAATTCTCTAGTCACCATCACCAAGTTAGTAGAACTTCGTGATGAACTATAGTATGCAAGGGATGATGAAAATAATTCCCGAGCTCTTCGTGATGTTGAAATCAACGAAGGTAGAAATCAAGAAAGAGCATCAAGTGTTGATGGTTGACAAGATCACTAGTTTCAAGAAAAGGGCAAAGGGAAAGAAAGGGGAACTTCAAGTAGATTGACAAGCAAGTTGTCACTCCCACGAAGAAGCCCAAAGCTGAACCAAAGCCTGAAACTGAGTGCTTACACTGCAAAGGAAATGGTCACTGGAAGCGGAACTACCCTAAATATTTGGTGGATAAGAAGGATGGCAAAGTGAAAAAGGGTATATTTGATATACAGGTGTTTGATGTGTGCTTTACTAGTGTTTATAGCAACCCCTCGGTATTTGGTACTGGTTCAGTTGCTAAGAGTAGTAACTCGAAACGGGAGTTGCAGAATAAACAGAAACTAGTTAAGGGTGAAGTGATGATGTGTGTTGAAAGTAGTTTCAAGATTGATATGATCATCATCGCACACTCCCTATTCTTTAGGGATTAGTGTTGAACCTAAATAAATGTTATTTGGTGTTTGCGTTGAGCATGAATATGATTTGATCATGTTTATTGCAATACGGTTATTCATTTAAGTAAGAGAATAAACTGTTGTTCTATTTACATGAATAAAACCTTATATGGTTACACACCCAATGAAAATGGTTCATTGGATCTCGATCGTAGTGATACACATATTCATAATATTGATGCCAAAAGATGCAAAGTTAATAATGATAGTGCAACTTATTTGTGGCACTGCCGTTTGGGTCATATCAGTGTAAAGCGCATGAAGAAACTCCATAAAGATGGATTTTCGGAATCACTTGGTTATGAATCATTTGATGCTTGCGAACCGTGCCTTTTGGGCAAGATGACTAAAACTCCGTTCTTCGGAACAATGGAACGAGTTACTGACTTGTTGGAAATAATACATACCGATGTATGCGATCCAATGAGTGATGTTGCTCGTGGCAAGCATCGTTGTTTTCTGACCTTCACAAGATGATTTGAGCAGATATGGGTATATCTACTTGATGAAACATAAGTCTGAAATAGTTGAAAGGTTCAAAGAATTTCAGAGTGAAGTGGAAAAATCATCGTAACAAGAAAATAAAGTTTCTGCGATCTGATCGCGGAGACAAATATTTGAGTTACGAGTTTGGTCTTCAATTAAAACAATGTGGAATAGTTTCACAGCTCACGCCACCTGGAACACCACATCGTTATGGTGTGTCCGAACGTCGTAACCGCACTTTATTTGATATGGTGCGATCTATGATATCTCTTTACCACTATCGTTTTGGGGTTATGCATTAGAGACAGCTGCATTCACGTTTTAAAATAGGGCACCATCTAAATCTGTTGAGACGACACTGTATGAACTATGGTTTAGCAGTAAACCTAACCTGTTGTTTCTTAAAGTTTGGGGCTGCGATGCTTATGTGAAAAAGGTTTCATCCTGATAAGCTCGAACCCAAATCGGAGAAGTGCGTCTTCATACCCAAAGGAAATTGTTGGGTACACCTTCTATCACAGATCCGAAGGCAAGACATTCGTTGCTAAAATGGATCCTTTCCAGAGAAGGAGTTTCTCTCGAAAGAAGTGAGTGGGAGGAGAGTAGAACTTGATGAGGTAATTATACCTTCTCCCTTATTGGAAAGTAGTTCATCACAGAAATCAGTTCTAGTGATTCCTACACCAATAAGTGAGGAAGTTAATGATGATGATCATCAAACTTCAGATCAAGTTACTACCAAACCTCGTAGGTCTTCCAGAGTAAGATCCGCACCAGAGTGGTACGGTAATCATGTTCTGGAAGTCATGTTACTAGACCATGATGAACCTACGAACTATGAGGAAGCAATGATGAGCCCAGATTCCACGAAATGGCTTGAGGCCATGAAATCTGAGATATGATCCATGTATGAGAACAAAGTGTAGACTTTGATTGACTTGCCCGATGATCGGTGAGTCATTAAGAATAAATGGATCTTCAAGAGGAAGACGGACATTGATAGTAGTGTTACTATCTACAACGCTAGACTTGTCGAAAAAGGTTTTTGACAAAGTTCAAGGTGTTGAATACGATGAGATTTTCTTACTCGTATCGATGCTTAAAAGTCTGTCCGAATCATGTTAGCAATTGCCGCATTTTATGATTATGAAATTTGGCAGATGGATGTCAAAACTGCATTCCTGAATGGATTTCTGGAAGAAGAGTTGTATATGATGCAACCGGAAGGTTTTGTCGATCCAAAGGGAGCTAACAAAGTGTGCAAGCTCCAGCGATCTATTTATGGACTGGTGCAAGAATCTCGGAGTTGGAATATACGCTTTGATAAGTTGATCAAAGCATATAGTTATTGTACAGACTTACAGTGAAGCCTGTATTTACAAGAAAGTGAGTGGGAGCACTACAACATTTCTGATAAGTATATGTGAATGACATATTGTTGATCGGAAATAATGTAGAATTATTCTGCAAAGCATGAAAGGATACTTGAATAAAAGTTTTTCAAAGAAAGACCTTGGTGAAGCTGCTTACACATTGAGCATCAAGATCTATATAGATAGATGAAGACGCTTGATAAGATTTTTTCAATGAATACATACCTTGATAAATTTTTGAAATAGTTCAAAATGGAACAGTCAAAGAAGGAGTTCTTGCCTGTGTTGCAAGGTGTTAAGTTGAGTAAGACTCAAAGCCCAACCACGGCAGAAAATAGAAAGAGAATGAAAGTCATTCCCTATGCCTCAGTCATAGGTTCTATAAAGTATGCCATGCTGTATACCAGATCTATTGTATGCCATACCACTGAGTTTGGCAAGGGAGTACAATAGTGATCTAGGAGTAGATCACTGGAGAGCGGTAAAAATTGTCCTTAGTGGAATAAGGATATGTTTCTCGATTATGGAAAAAGGTTCGTCGTAAAAGGTTACGCCGATGCAAGTTTGACACTAATCTAGATGACTCTAAGTCTTGATCTAGATACATATTGAAAGTGGGAGCAATTAGCTAGAGTAGCTCCGTGCAGAGCATTGTAGACATAGAATTCGCAAAATACTTACGGATCTGCATATGACATACCCGTTGACTAAGATTCTCTCACAAGCAAAACATGATCACACCTTAGTACTCCTTGGGTGTTAATCACATAGCGATGTGAACTAGATTACTGAATCTAGTAAACCCTTTGGGTGTTGGTCACATAGCGATGTGAACTATGGGTGTTAATCACATGGTGATGTGAACTATTGCTATTAAATCACATGGCGATGTGAACTAGATTATTGACTCTAGTGCAAGTGGGAGACTGAAGGAAATATGCCCTAGAGGCAATAATAAAGTTATTATTTATTTCCTTATATCATGATAAATGTTTATTATTCATGCTAGAATTGTATTAACCGGAAACATAATACATGTGTGAATACATAGACAAACAGAGTGTCACTAGTATGCCTCTACTTGACTAGCTCGTTAATCAAAGATGGTTATGTTTCCTGACCATGAACAATGAGTTGTTATTTGATTAACGAGGTCACATCATTAGTTGAATGATCTGATTGACATGACCCATTCCATTAGCTTAGCACCTGATCGTTTAGTATGTTGCTATTGCTTTCTTCATGACTTATACATGTTCATATGACTATGAGATTATGCAACTCCCGTTTGCCGGAGGAACACTTTGGGTGCTACCAAACGTCACAACGTAAATGGGTGATTATAAAGGAGCATTACAGGTGTCTCCAAAGGTAGATGTTGGGTTGGCGTATTTCGAGATTAGGATTTGTCACTCCGATTGTCGGAGAGGTATCTCTGGGCCCTCTCGGTAATGCACATCACATAAGCCTTGCAAGCACTGCAACTAATATGTTAGTTGTGAGATGATGTATTACGGAACGAGTAAAGAGACTTGCCGGTAACGAGATTGAACTAGGTATTGGATACCGACGATCAAATCTCGGGCAAGTAACATACCGATGACAAAGGGAACAACGTATGTTGTTATGCGGTCTGACC
Organism: Triticum dicoccoides; assembly: GCF_002162155.2. Lineage (NCBI taxonomy): Eukaryota > Viridiplantae > Streptophyta > Magnoliopsida > Poales > Poaceae > Triticum > Triticum dicoccoides. The sequence continues at coordinate 113,209,996 of NC_041382.1, forward strand.
GATAAAGATCTTCGTAGAATATGTAGGAGCCAATATGGGCATCCAGGTCCCGCTATTGGTTATTGACCGGAAATGTGTCTTGGTCATGTCTACATTGTTCTCGAACCCGTAGGGTCCGCACGCTTAAGGTTACGATGACAGTTATATTATGAGTTTATGCATTTTGATGTACCGAAGGTTGTTCGGAGTCCCGGATGTGATCAAGGACATGACGAGGAGTCTCGGAATGGTCGAGACATAAAGATTGATATATTTGAAGTCTATGTTTGGACATCGGAAGTGTTCCGGGTGAAATCGGGATTTTACCGGGTTACCGGGAGGTTACCGGAACCCCCCGGGAGCCATATGGGCCATCATGGGCCTTAGTGGAAAGGAGAAAGGGGCAGCCCAAGGGGGCTGCGCGCCTCCCCCCTTCCCCTAGTCCTAGTAGGACTAGGAGAGGTGGCCGGCCACCCCTCTCTCTCTTTCCCCCTTGGGAATCCTAGTTGGAATAGGATTGGGGGGGAGTCCTACTCCCGGTAGGAGTAGGACTCCTCCTGCGCCACCTCCTCCTGGCCGGCGCCTCCTCCCCCCTTGGCTCCTTTATATACGGAGGCAGGGGCACCTCTAAACACACAAGTTGACACAAGTTGATCCACGTGATCGATTCCTTAGCCGTGTGCGGTGCCCCCTGCCACCATATTCCTCGATAATACTGTAGCGGAGTTTAGGCGAAGCCCTGCTGCTGTAGTTCATCAAGATCGTCACCACGCCGTCGTGCTGACGAAACTCTTCCCCGACACTTTGCTGGATCGGAGTCCGGGGATCGTCATCGAGCTGAACGTGTGCTCGAACTCGGAGGTGCCGTAGTTTCGGTGCTTGATCGGTTGGATCGTGAAGACGTACGACTACTTCCTCTACGTCGTGTCATCGCTTCCGCAGTCGGTCTGCGTTGGGTACGTAGACAACACTCTCCTCTCGTTGCTATGCATCACATGATCCTGTGTGCGCGTAGGAAATTTTTGAAATTACTACGAAACCCAACATGCATATGCATCGATTTATATAACACCTGAATAATTCAACATTTAGATAACAAAGGAATTATGATTTTCAAATCAAGGGATCTGGAGCAAACGCTCTGATCGAGGGGTAAGTTGAGTAGGCTTAGGGGTACAATCAATGGCAATTTCATTGGTCGAGATCCAGCCCATGTTTAAAATGACGTCTGAGACGGAAGGATGGATTCTAGGATCTGACTGAGGATTGTGAGCATTCGCAACATATTGAATCAACGGACTCAAAATGATAATGACAAAGGATACTATGAATATTGCTAGCCATATGGAACACATCCATTATGCAAGCAGACAAGTATTTGCCGAGCAATAGCGGGCAGAGGATCACCAGAAGATCAGATAGTATTTCAATGAATCTTGTGAATCATATGAACAACAGGGGAAGAACGGATACTCAATAAGTGCGAGGAATTATCCGTAGGGGGTATTCATGGGGCAAGAACTGCCAAGCGGTAAGCTCAAAGGATTATCGAAACAACGAAGAGCAGTTCGGGGTATCTTATAATAACGAGATCAATGGGATTGAATGTAAGAATGGCAAGAGTATGTAGTTATCCATAAGGATATAACGGTTGTAGGAAATTTGTTAAGGCGGTGGGCACAAGAGTCTCGGGAAAACATTGAATAGCATCTTCAGAACCTTCTGGTGAAGCAGTCGATCATCTGGAATTGAAGGAGCTCTCCGGCAGGAAGTGGTAATGAGAACCTAGAGTTATAATTAGTAAAATCATTTAACCCGAATAGAAGAGAGATCAGAATTCTAGAGTATAGACAAGGAATAAAAGATCCTAATACCACCCAATGGCGACATGGGCCCGTAAGGCACACAGCCATGTTAGCAAAAGTTTTGTATTGTCTAGACTCGACTTCGGCCAAGGAGTTTGGAAGGGGGATTCCTATAGGCAGTTGGCTCTGATACCAACTTGTGATGCCCCCGATTTGACCGTACACTAAGAGCATCTCCAGCCGTTCGGCCACCCTAGGGCACTAAAAAAGAGCGGTCTGGGGGCGAACCGGCGCTAGTTCGGCCCCTCGGGGCGACCTAGCTCCCAGTCACGCCCCCAGGATGCGGAAAATTCGAACTTGGTCGTTCCCGCTCACAAAAGACACGACAAGTCCGGCGATCGCAAGTCATAGTTCGACGATCGGATATAGTCAGGCGTACAAAAAATAGAGCGGCAGAAGTTCGCGTGCGCAATGCATCACTCGGCGGGCTCTGCCCCAAGCGCCGGCAAAGCTGGCGTGCGCGGGCTTGGCGGTGTCGGTGCTGCTTCTGCGCTGGGCGGTGTCGGCGCAGCTTGGGTGCTGCTGGGTGTCGTGGAGGCGTCATCACGCGGTCTTGGCGGCGGCGTGGGCGTCGGCGGCGGCGGCATTGTCGAGGGAAGCTGGTTCAGGATGAGGCCGCGCTCCACCAAGTACCATGCCTTGACCGCCTCGTCGGTGCTCTAGAGCATGTCCGCCCCACCCAGCAGGAAAGCCAGGTCGGTGTTTCTCTTCTTCGCGGCGATGTTGGTCCGAAGCAGGTCGAGCTTGACGGCGCTGCTCGACATCAACGCCGACCACCGCGCGTCAGTCTTCTCATCACAAAGGACGGCCCTGTTTCGCCGGTCAGTTCTGTTCGAGCGATGGCCCTGTTCCGCCAGTCGGCGGTGACAGCCTCCCGTCGCTAAATTTCCGCCCTCCACTCGGCGTTCGGCATGCCCGGTGGCTTCGACGGCGGCGCCCTCAGCTTCCTCTGCTTCGGCTGGGCGACGGAGTCGGTCGCGGTTGCCGCTGCGCGGGGGATGACATACTTCTTCGGTGGCATGGCGGCCGGCTGGGAGGCGAGCGGGAGGGAGATTGGCGGGAGGAAAGGAGAAAATGGGAGGGAAGTGGGGGAAAAGCGAGAAGAAACTGCGGGAATAGGCGCTGGACTCACCGACAGGGCGGACCCACGCGCCCTTTTCGCTTGTGCCGGCGCCCTAGGCGCCCCCCAGGGCGCCGGGTTCTGCCTGGGTCCGCCGGCACCAGTTTCGGCCCGAGCCGGCAAAAAACGGGCTTCTGGGGGGCGACTGGGCCATTTTTCGACGCCGGTGCGGCAAAAACGCCTAGGGAGGGCCTGTTGGGGGCGCGGCTGGAGAAGCTCTAATCATACATGCAAATGTGTACGATCAAGATCAATGACTCAGGAGAAGATATCACAACACAACTCTAGGCACAAATTAAAATAATAAAAGATTTTACAAACCAAGGACCTCGAGGGATCGAATACACAAGAGTCAGCGGAAGAAATAATATTTGAGTACAGACATAAGTTAAACAAGTTTGCCTTAAGAAGGCTAGCACAAAAGTAGCAATGATCGAAAAGGCAAGGCCTCCTGCCTAGGACCTCCTGACTACTCCTCGAAGTTGAACTCCACATAGAATCATCCTCGAGATCCTCTGGCTCCTGGACACCATCATATGATCACAATAATTGGGAAAAGGGGGGAGATAAGTAGCAAACCAACCGTGAGTACTCATCCAAAGTACTCGCAAGCAAGGATCTACACTACATATGCATCAGTATCAATGAAATGGGTAGTATATGTGGACTAAACTTCAGAATGCCAGAATAAGAGGGGGATAGCTAGTCCTATCGAAGACTACACTGCTGGCCGCCTCCATCTTGAAGCATGTAGGAGAGAGTAGCAAGTGCAACATCAAGTAGCAACAAATAGCATAATCCTACCCGGCGATCCTCCCCTCGTCGCCCTGTGGGAAAGCGATCACCGGGTTGTATCTGGAAGTTGTAAGAGGTGTGTTTTATTAAGTATTCGGTTCTAGTTGTCATAAGGTCAGAATACAACTCTGGGTCGTCCTTTTACCGAGGGACACGACTATTCGAATAGATAAACTTCCCTGCAGGGGTGCACCACATTACCCAACATGCTCGATCCCTCTGGTCGGACACACTTTCCTCGGTCATGCCCGGCCTCAGAAGATCAACACATCGCAGCCCGAACTAGGCACAACAGAGAAGTCATCATGCCAGTCTAAATACTAAGCGCGCAGGGGTCTGGGCCCATCGCCCGTTGCACACATGTACGTTGCATACGTGGCCGGTGAGCAGACCTATCAACATCCATTACAAAGGAAGTTGCGTTACGCGATCCAACCCGGCGCACGCCGCTCAGTCGCTGATGTCAAGAAGGCTTCAGCTGATACCACGATGTCGAGTGCCCATAACTGTTCCAATTGGTTAGTGCGTATACGCGAGTGGACAGACTCAGATCAAATATTCAGATCTCGTTAAGCGTGTTATTTTGAAGTAACCACGGATGCCGACCAGGGACCAGGCCCACCTGTCTCCTAGGTGGTCACAACCTGCCCTGTCGCTCCGCCACAAAGTAACAATCAGGGGGCTGCTGGGAACCCAGGCCCACCACTACCTGGGTGGAAGCACCTGCCCCTTCAGCCCCCATCTTTGAATCATCAACATGACTATGTTATAGTATAGTATATACCCGTGATCACCTCCCGAGCGACCATGACCAAGTAGTATAGCATGGCAGACACGCAAGAGTGTAGGGCCACTGATGTAATACTAACAACCTATTCTAAGCATTAGGATAGCAGGTAAAGGTAGCAACAATTGTAGCAAGAATGACAGGCTATGCAACAGAATAGGAGCTATCGAATCAACAATAGTAGAAAACCTAATGAAAGAATAAGAGAGAAGAGAGTGGGTGATATATGGTTGATCAAAGGGGGTTTGCTTGCCTGGAAGCTCTGTTGCATAGGAAGAGGGGTCGTCGGCGATGTGGTCGTACTCAGTGGCATTAGCGTCGGTCTCGGGGTCTACTGGAGAAAAAGAGGGGGAAGAAACAGTAAATACAGAGCAAACAAAGCATCACAAAATATAATAAGGCAACACGCGGTGCCAGGGGTGAGCTAACGCAGGGATAGGTGATACCAACGAAGGGGGAAAACATCCAGGAAAGTATTCCCGGTGTTTTGCATTTTCGGATAAACGGGCCGGTGGGGGGCGGTTGCAGGTTCGCTACGTTAGGGACGTGTGGTGAACGAACAAACCGCGTATTCAGATTCGTCTCGACGTTCTGAGCAACTTTCATGTACAAATTATTTTCATCCGGGCTACGATTATTTTTCTATGATTTCTCGACGTTATGTTCTTCATGAATTTTTGTAATATTATTAATTCACAAAATATCAGAGAGAAGCATTAGGTGCACCCGATGCAGTGCACCAGAGGTGCACTAGTGAGGCAGACCGGTGGCTCTAGTCAACTGCTGACTCAGTAGTTGACAGGTCAACTGGGCTGGTGGGACCCACCTGTTAGTGTGTAATTGAGCTAATTAACTAAAAATTAATTAGTTAACTAATCACTAATTATTTACTAATCATTGTTTTATTTGGAACAGACTTTATTTTTCTTTTATTA
>NC_041382.1:113215876-113241900 GCF_002162155.2 Triticum dicoccoides
ATGCCCGCACAGCAGGGGAGGGGCCTCGGCCAGGGCCGGCGAGCGGTGCCAGGGGCGGGGCGGTTTGACGCGACTGGTTAGGCGGGCGCAGGCCTCCACGGGGCCGCGCGGGCGGGCACCAGAGTGGGGCCGCGCATGTGGGTGCTGCAGCGAGGCTTGGGGAGAGGCGACGACGCGGGGCAAGCAAGGGAGGGCGAGAGCCGGCGACGGTAGTGAGCTGGGCGGCATCGACGGCGACGGAGCCGGCGAGGTCAGCGCGGGCCGGCGTGGTTGGAGGGAGCGGGGTAGTGGGCCGACGGCGCAGCAGCAGCAACGGGAGGAAGCAGTAGGCGGCTGCGGCGTGGGCGGATCGGGGCGGCTGGAGTGGGTGCAGGGCGTGGCCCAGGCGAGCAGCGAGGCGCCCGAGCGCGCGAGCAGGTGCGGGCGACAAAGCCCGCGGCTGGCAGCAGTCTGTAGCAGCAGAGCAATAGAAATGGCAGCGCAGGTGCTGGCGGGCGTGCGAGAGCAATGGCAGGGTGTGGTCGTGGCGCGCATGGGCCGCGGGGACGCGCGGGCCGGGGTGGAACACAGCGGCACGGGGCGAACTACATGGGCAGCAACTAGGCTACGGGCGTTGCGACGAGCGCGCCCGAGCTCGAATCCGAGCTCGATAAATTGCGGGGAAGTGGTGGTGCTCACCGTGGTTGCGTAGGTATGCTTGAGGGAGCCGAAGATGTTCGGGACGGCATGGATCGAGGCGAGGCATGTGGCAGCCATAGTCGAAGAAGATCGATGAGGGCGTCGTCATTGTGGCGTCCTAGCTCGCATGCGCCGGTGTAGATGACGAATACGATGAGGCAGACCTCACAGACGCGACGGGTTGCTGATTCGGTGGAGGTGGTCGCGGTGGTTTGTGGCAGCGGATCGGGTGTGAGCGGAGGCGACGAGGGAGAGCGGCTCTGGGTAAGAGGGGGAGAGTGAGGGGGCGCCTAGGGTTTGCAGCGGGAGAGAAGTGAGGGCATCTTGTAGGGCTAGGAGGGGCCACGGATGCTTGATGTGTCGCGCCGGCCATCGAGATGGCGCCACGGTTGCCCCTGCCCGCTCCTATAGCTAGGTAGGGGACGAGTGGGAGTGAGGGTGTGGGCAGGGCCTGACACAGTAGGCAGTGGGCTTAGGTGCACATGGGGGTTCCTCTATTCCTTTTTTTGTTTTTCTCTTATTTTGCTTTTCCTTTTCTATTTTTTCATTTCTTTACTATTTTCATTTAAAGTTTCTTTTATTTTAGTTTTATAAAATACCAAGTTAGCACCTAAATTAGTATTACTAATTAGGCCACTGCCACAACTATTTTGGCACAATACTAATTTGGTTATATTATTATAACTTTATAAAAGGCATTAAGTTAATTGTTTTGCCCTCAGTTTTGGTTACTTTAGTGAATTTAAACATTATAAGAAATGTTGGTTTCTCCACCATTAATACTCATGAATTATCTTTCACATTTAGAACATTTTAGTTTTAATGTTTGAAAACTTTTGTTGTCTGCCTTTAATTAAAATTTGAATTTGAATCGTTTTGAACTAAGGCGAGTTTATCAACAGTAACCGAGGTGACGTGGCATTGCTACCTCTTGAGCTTGCGTTGGATTTCCCCGAAGAGGAAGGGATGATGCAGCAGAGTAGCGTAAGTATTTCCCTCAGTTTTTGAGAACCAAGGTATCAATCCAGTAGGAGGCCACGCTCAAGTCCCTCGTACCTGCACAAAACGATAGCTACTCGCAACCAATGCGGTTAGGGGTTGTCAATCCCTTCACGGTCACTTACGAGAGTGAGATCTAATAGATATAATATTTTTGGTATTTTTGGTATAGAGATGCAAAGTAAAAAGTGAAAGGCAAAGTAAAAAAGAAAGGCAAGATTAAAGTGATGGAGATTAATATGATGAGAATAGACCCGGGGGCCATAGGTTTCACTAGTGGCTTCTCTCAAGAGCATAAGTATTCTACGGTGGGTGAACAAATTACTGTTGAGCAATTGACAGAACTGAGCATAGTTATGAGAATATCTAGGCATGATCATGTATATAGGCATCACGTCCGTGACAAGTAGACCGAAACGATTCAACATCTACTACTATTACTCCACTCATCGACCACTATCCAGCATGCATCTAGAGTATTAAGTTAAAAACAGAGTAGCGCTTTAAGCAAGATGACATGATGTAGAGAGATAAATTCATGCAATATGAAATAAAAACCACCTTGTTATCCTCGATGGCAACGATGCAATACGTGCCTTGCTGCCCCTTCTGTCACTGGGAAAGGATACCGCAAGATCGAACCCAAAGCTAAGCACTTATCCCATGGCAAGAACTACCAATCTAGTTGGCCAAACCAAATGGATAATTCGAAGAGACTTGCAAAGATAACCAATCATACATAAAATAATTCAGAGAAGATTCGAATATTACTCATAGATAGACTTGATCATAAACCCACAATTCACCGGTCTCAACAAACACACCGCAAAAAGAAGAAGATTACATCGAATAGATCTCCACAAGAGAGGGGGAGAACTTTGTATTGAGATCCAAAAAGAGATAAGAAGCCATCTAGCTACTAACTATGGACCCGAAGGTCTGAGGTAAACTACTCACACTTCATCGGAGAGGCTATGATGATGTAGAAGCCCTCCGTGATGACGGCCCTCTCCGGCGAAGCTCCGGAATAGGCCCCAAGATGGGATCTCGTGGATACAGAAAGTTGCGGTGGTGGAATTAGGTTTTTGGCTCCTGTTATGATCGTTCGGGGGTATGTAGGTACATATAGGAGGAAGGAGTACGTTGGTGGAGCACCGAGGGGCCCACGAGGCAGGGGGGCGCCCCTACCCTCGTGACCGCCTCTTTGACTCCTTGGAGTAGGGTCCAAGTCTCCTGGATCGTGTTTGGTGAGAAAATCACATTCCCGAAGGTTTTATTCCGTTTGGACTCCGTTTGATATTCTGTTTCTCCGAAATACTAAAATAGGAAAAAACAACAATTATGGGCTGGGCCTCCGGTTAATAGGTTAGTCCCAAAAATAATATAAAAGTGGAAAATAAAGCCCAATATAGTCCAAAACAGTAGATAATATAGCATGGAGCAATCAAAAATTATAGATACGTTGGAGACGTATCAGGCATCATTAGGAGAGGTTACTATAGCTTAATTATCCGGGCGTCACATACGTTCACATACAACGGGGGCAAGACAGTTTTGCACATGCGGAATACTCGGGTTAAACTTGATGAGCCTGGCATGTACAGACATAACTTCAGAACACTGGAGACCGAAAGGTCGAACATGAATCATATAGTAGATATGATAAACATAGGGATGTTCACCATTGATGACTACTCCATCTCACGTGATGATCAGACATGGTTTAGTTGATAAGGATCACGTATCATTTAGATGACTTGAGGGATGCCTATCTAAGTTGGAGTTCTTAAGTAATATGATTAATTGAACTTAATTTATCATGAACTTAGTCCAGATAGTATTTGCATATCTATGTTGTAGATCAATAGCTCGCGTATAGCTCCCCTGTTTTATTTTTTATATGTTCCTAGAGAAAACTAAGTTCAAAGATGATAGTAGCAATGATGCAGACTCGGTTCGTGATTTGAGGATTATCCTCATTGCTACATAGAAGAATTATGTCCTTGATGCACCACTAGGTGACAGACCTATTACAGGAGCAGATGCAGACGTTATGAATGTTTGGCAAGCTCGGTATGATGACTACTTGATAGTTTAGTGCACCATGCTTTACGGCTTAGAACCAGGACTTCAAAAATGTTTTGAGCGCCATGGAGCATATGAGATGTTCCAAGAGCTGAAAATGATATTTCAGACTCATTCTCGTGTTAAGAGGTATGAGTCCTCTGACAAGTACTTTGCCTACAAGATGAAGGAGAACAGCTCAGCTAGTGAGCATGTTCTTAGAATGTCTGGGCACTACAATCGCTTGAATCAAGTGGGAGTTAATCTTCCAGATAAGATAGTGATTGACAGAGTTCTCTAGTCACTATCACCAAGTTACTAGAACTTTGTGATGAACTATAATGTGCAAGGGATGATGAAAACGATTCCCAAGCTCTTCATGATGCTGAAATCGGCGAAGGTAGAAGTCAAGAAATAGCATCAAGTGTTGATGGTTAACAAGACCACTAGTTACAAGAAAAAAAGGGCAAGGTAAAGAAAGGGAACTTCAAGAAGAATGGCAAGCTAGTTGCCACTCCCGTGAAGAAGCCCAAAGCTAGACCCAAACGTGAAATTGGGTGCTTATACTGAAAAAGAAATGGTCACTGGAAGCGGAACTGCCCCAAAAACTTGGCGGATAAGAAGGATGGCAAAGTGAACAAATGTATATTTGATATATATATATGTTATTGATCTATACTTTAGTAGTGTTCATAGTAGCCCTTGGGTATTTGATACCGGTTCAGTTGCTAAGATTAGTAACTCGAAACAGGAGTTGCAAAATGAACAGGTCTAGTTAAGGGCGAGGTGACGATGTGTGTTGGAAGTATTTCCAAGGTTGATAAGATCACCATCGCACACTCCCTTTACCTTCAAGATTAGTGTTGAACCTAAAATAAATGTTATTTGGTGTTTGCGTTGAGCATGAATATGATTGGATCATGTTTATTGCAATACAATAATTCATTTAAGTCAAAGAATAATTGTTGTTCTATATACATGAATAAAACCTTCTATGGTCATACACTCAATATAAATGATTTATTGAATCTCGATCATAGTGATAAACATATTCATAATATTGATGTCAAAAGATAAAAAGTTGATAATGATAGTGCAACATACTTGTGGCACTGTCGTTTAGGTCATATTGGTGTAAAGCGCAAGAAGAAACTCCATGCGGATGGACTTTTGGAATCACTTGATTATGAATCAATCATTTGATACTTGCGAACCATGCCTCATGGGAAAGATGACTAAAACTTCGTTCTCTAGAACAACGGAGCGAGCTAATGACTTATTGGAAAATAATACATATCTATGTATGCGGTCCGATGTGTATTGAGGCACGCGGCGGGTATCATTATTTGCTCACCTTCACAGATGATTCGAGTAGGTATGGGTATATCTACTTGATGAAACACAAGTCTAAAACATTTCAAAAGTTCAAAGAATTTAAGAGTGAAGTGGAGAATCATCGTAACAAGAAAATAAAGTTTCTATGATCTGATCGCAGAGGCGAATATTTTAGGTACGAGTTTGGCCTTCATTTAAAACAATGTGTAATAGTTTCACAACTCACGCCACCAGGAATACCACAGCATAATGGTGTGTACAAACGTCGTAATCGTACTTTATTAGATATAGTGCGGTCTATGATGTCTCTTACCGATTTACCACTATCGTTTTGGGGTTATGCATTAGAGACAGTTGCATTCACATTAAATAGGGCAACATCTAAATCCATTGAGATGACACCGTATGAACTATGGTTTGGCAAGAAACCTAAGTTGTCGTTTCTTAAAGTTTGGGGTTGCGATGCTTATGTGAAAAAGCTTGAGCTTGATAAGCTTGAACCCAAATCGGAGAAGTGCGTCTTCATAGGATAACCAAAAGAAACTGTTGGGTTCACCTTCTACCACAGATCCGAAGGGAAGATCTTTGTTGCAAAGAATGGATCCTTTCTAGAGAAGTAATTTCTCTCGGAAGAAGTGAGTGGGAGGAAATTAGAACTTGATGAGGTAATTGTACCTTCTCTCGAATTGGAAAGTAGCTCATCATAGAAAACCGTTCCCGTGATGCCTACACCAACTAGAGAGGAAGAAAATGATAATGATCATGAAACTTTAGATCAAGTTACTACTTGACCTCGTAGGTCGAATAGAGCATGTTCCGCACCAGAGTGGTACGGTAACCATGTCCTAGAAGTCATGTTACTAGACCATAACAAACCTACAAACTATGAAGAAGCTATGATGAGCTAAGATTCTAATAAATGGCTTAAGGCCATGAAATCTGACATAGGATCCGTGTATGAGAACAAAGTGTGGATGTTGGTCGACTTACCCGATGATCGGCAAGCCATTGAGAGCAAATGGATCTTCAAGAGGAAGACGGACGCTGATGATAGTGTTACTGTCTACAAATCTCGACTTGCCGCAAAAGGTTTTCGACAAATTCAAGGTGTTGACTACAATGAGATTTTCTCATGTGTAGCGATGCTTAAGTCTGTCCGAATCATGTTAGCAATTGCCGCATTTTATGAAATCTGGCAAATGGATATCAACACTGCATTCCTTAATGGATTTCTTAAAGAAGAGTTGTATATGATGCAACCAAAAGGTTTTGTCGATCCTAAAGGTGCTAACAAAGTGTGCAAACTCCAGCGATCCATCTATTGACTGGTGCAAGCATCTCGGAGTTGGAATATATGCTTTGATAAGGTGATAAAAGCATATGGTTTTATACAGACTTACGGTGAAGCTCGTATTTACAAGAAAGTGAGTGGAAGCACTGTAGCATTTCTGATACTATATGTGGATAACATATTGCTGATTGGAAATGATATAGAATTTTTGGATAGCATAAAAGGATACTTGAATAAGATTTTTTTTAATGAAAGACCTCGGTGAAGCTGTTTATATATTAGGCATCAAGATCTATAAAGATAGTTCAAGAAGCTTGATAAGATTTTTCAATGAGTACATACCTTGACAAGATTTTGAAGGAGTTCAAAATGGATCAGTCAAAGAAAGAGTTCTTGCCTGTATTGTAAGGTGTGAAGTTGAGTAAGACTCAACGCCCGACCACGACATAAGATAGAGAGAGAATGAAAGTCATTCCCTATGTCTCAGCCATAGGTTCCATAAAGTATGTCATGCTGTGTACCAGACCTATTGTGTACTTTGCCATGAGTTTGGCAAGGGGGTACAATAGTGATCCAGGAGTAGATCACTAGACAGCGGTCAAAATTATCCTTAGAGGACTAAGGAAATATTTCTCGATTATGGAGGTGATAAATAGTCCGTCATAAAGAGTTACGTTGATGCAAGCTTTGACACCGATCCAGATGACTCTGAGTCTCGATCTGGATACATATTGAAAGTGTGAGCAATTAGCTAGAGTAGCTCCATGCAGAGCATTGTAGACATATAAATTTGCAAAATACATACGGGTCTGAATGTGGCAGACCCATTGACTAAACTTCTCTCACAAGCAAAACATGGTCACACCTTATTACTCTTTGGGTGTTAATCACATGACGATGTGGACTAGATTATTGACTCTAGTAAACCCTTTGGGTGTTGGTCACATGGCGATGTGAACTATAGGTGTTAATCACATGGCGATGTGAACTATAGATGTTATTCACATGGCGATGTGAACTAGATTATTGACTCTGGTGCAAGTGGGAGACTGAAGGAAATATGTCCTAGAGGCAATAATAAAGTTGTTATTTTATATTTCCTTATATCATGATAAATGTTTATTATTCATGCTAGAATTGTATTAACCAGAAACTTGATACATGTGTGGATACATAGACAAAACACCGTGTCCCTAGTAAACCTCTACTAGACTAGCTCGTTAATCAAAGATGGTTAAGTTTCCTAACCATAGACATGTGTTGTCATTTGATGAACGGGATCACATCATTAGGAGACTGATGTGATGGACAAGACCCATCCGTTAGCTTAGCATATTGATTGTTCAGTTTTATTGCTATTGCTTTCTTCATGTTAAATACATATTCCTTCGACAATGAGATTATGCAACTCCCGGATACCGAGGAATACCTTGTGTGCTATCAAACGTCACAATGTAACTGGGTGATTATAAAGATTCTCTACAGGTATCTCTGAAGGTGTTTGTTGGGTTGGCATAGATCGTTATTAGGATTTGTCACTCCGAGTATCGGAGAGGTATCTCTGGGCCCTCTCGGTAATACACATCATAAGAAACCTTGCAAGCAAAGTGACTAATGAGTTAGTTACGGGATGATGTATTACGGAACGAGTAAAGAGACTTGCCGGTAACGAGATTGAACTAGGTATGTGGATACCAACGATCGAATCTCGGGCAAGTAACATACCGATGACAAAGGGAATAACGTATGTCGTCATTACGGTACGACCGATAAAGATCTTCGTATAATATGTGGGAACCAATATGAGCATCCAGGTTCCGCTATTGGTTACTGACCAGAGAGGTGTCTTGGTCATGTCTACTTAGTTCTCGAACCCGTAAGGTCCGCACGCTTAACGTTCGATGATGATTTTGTATTATATGAGTTATGTGATTTGGTGACCGAATGTTGTTCGGAGTCCCGGATGAGATCACGGACATTACGAGGAGTCTTGAAATGGTCGAGAGGTAAAGATTCATATATAGGGCGATGATATTTGGACACCGGAAGTGTTCTGGGGGTACCGGGTACATATAGGGTCACCGGAAGGGGTTCCGGACACCCCCCAGCAACTATATGGGCCTAATGGGCCAAGAGGGGAAACACAGCAGCCAGCAGGAGCTGCTGCACCCCCCATATGGGTCGCACCTTAGGGGGAAGGAAAGGGGGAAGAGAGAAGGAAGGGGAGGGATTCGGCCTCCCGCTTCATTTCCTCCTCCCTCCTCTTTCCTTCCCCCTCCGATGGATATGGTAAGGGGAGTGGCGAATTGGACAAGGCCCCCAAGTAGGATTCCTCCCACTTGGGGCGCCCCTTGGCTTTCCTCCTCCCCCTCCCACCTACATATACGTGGGGAGGGGGCACCTAGAACACACACCAAAAATTGTTAGCCGTGTGCGGCGCCCCCTCCACGGTTTACGCCTCCGATCATATCTTCGTAGTGCTTAGGCGAAGCCCTGCGCGGATCACTTCACCATCACCGTCGTGCTGACGGAACTCATCTACTTCCTCGACACTTTGCTGGATCAAGAGTTCGAGGGATGTCATCGAGCTGAACGTGTGCAGAACTCGAAGGTGTCGTACGTTCGGTGCTTGATCGGTCGGAAGGAGAAGAAGTTCGACTACATCAACCGCGTTGTCAAATGCTTCCACTTTCGGTCTACGAGGGAACGTAGACACGCTCTCCCCTTCTCGTTGCTATGCATCTCCTAGATAGATCTTGCGTGAGCATAGGAATTTTTTTGGAATTGCATGCTACGTTTCCCAACACATATCATATCACAACATGCCCAGCAAAAACAATTAGACGTCCTCTACTTTGTTGTTGCAAGTTTTACGTGGCTGCTACGGGCTTCTACCAAGAACCGTTCTTACCTATGCATCAAAACCACAACGGTGTTTCGTCAAGTTTGCTGTTTTAACCTTCTTCAAGGACCGGCCGCAGTCAAATCCAATTCAACTAAAGTAGGAGAAACAGACACCCGACAGCCACCTTTATGCAAAACTAGTTGCATGTCTCTCGGTGGATGTAACATCCCAAATTTTCAATTTGGAATGTTATACACTAGATCATCATTGCATATCATATTTATTGCATTTTGGTTGATCCTAGAAATTTCACGCAACTCAATGACCCGCGGAGAGAGTTGGGGATTTCGTTATTTTCATATTTGAGTTGTCTCAAATTTTGAAAATAGGATCATTTGATTTTATTTATTTTATTTTCAATTATTTCTATTTTAAAAATATTGAGAGAGGGAATAAAATGACTTTCCCAAAATAAATAAATAAATATTGGGGATTTAATAAAAAATCAAATAAGATTTTATTTGGTTTTATTTGCTATTTTATTTGAATTTAGGAAAAATGCGCATTTTTCAAAATTGCATTTAGGCCCCAAATAAATGTTCATCATGTGCGGCTTGATTTTAGAAGCCGGGGAAAATTTATTTTGGGATTTTTGGAGTCCGTTTAGTAGTCCTTTTATTTTTTTTGAGCGTAAGTATTTTAAAAAAAAGTCTGAACCGACCCTGGGCCGTAACCGGCCAAGACTCCGCCTGGCCGGGGCTTTATAAGCCGCCGCCCCGGGGCCCGAGCCAGCCCAGCCCGCGCCCCAAACCCTAGCCGCGCCCGATCCGCGCCGTGCCGCCACCCGCTGCCGCCGCCGCCACCCGCCGCCGCCATCGCCGGAGCCGCCGCCGCCGCCCGAGGTTTACCTCCATCCCGCCGCCGTTTTTATTAGAAAAACCGTTCGGTTTTTCCCTCGTTTTTCGTCGGTTTTTTTAGTTTCGTTTTTTCTTTAGATCGGTTTTTTTTCCGGTTTAGGCTAATTAGCGAGCGTTCGCTCGTTCGTTCGTTTTAACGAACGTGTTCTTCGTTTATATTCAGTTAACGAACGTTCGTTCGTTAAACTGTTCGTCATTTTTCTTTTTTTCGGATTAAATCCGTGATTTTTCTGATCGCGATTTCTGATCCGATTTTCGTTTTAGTCTAACTTTTCGCTCGTTTATCGGAATCAGGCGATTCAAGCGCATGGAGTTTCGTCTCGAAACCCTCTTTCCGTTTAATCAACTCAAACAAGTTTTTACCACTGTAAAAATTGCCTTAGATCCAGAATAGTAAATGAAGCCTGTTTCTTTTGCCGTTTGTCTTTCGTTGCTTCATTCGATTTGATTCTTTTTGCCAACCGGAGTTCTTAAGTTGAACTTTCTGGTTAGATCTCTTATTTGAGTTTTACACGTGCATTAGTTGAGTACTTATTGTATGCTTGTTTGTTTGCGATAGAGTACCGGGAGTGCACCGCTTGCTACTTCGAATCGCTAGGTTTCGCAGATCATCAGCAAGGCAAGTAACACTTTGATCATACCTCCTACTACCTAGTTTTATTGCATTAGATCAATCCTCACACATTGCATGATTAGGATCTAACTAAATTGTGGGTTTGGGAAGTAGTTGAGGTAGTACCTATTACCTGTTTATTATCAAACCTTTGGGAGTTACTTCTACGTTTGCTTGTTATGCCATGCTATGCTAGTAGACGTGGATTGGGTGAGTGTATCCATGACAGATGTGAGATTGTTAATTAATGGTTTATTTAAGGTGGCAACTTAAACACACATATGGGTGTATTGAGGTACCTGGGTATTCCAGGATTGCCTATTTTCTTTTGGACCGCCACCCAGGCTCAAATGGATCATGAGATTATTCATGCTAGAAACTTCCGTGTGCAGCCACAAGCTATTATGGGCTCTAGCATAGTTGACTAAGTCGTGCGAACTCTTACAGTGATAGACTAGCAGATGTAGGGGATGTAGGTGGTACGGTCTACCCATCGTAAGGTGCTAGCGCTTCTGAAAGACTATGTCTCGGTCACCCGTTTCTCAAACACCATGTAGTGCGAGAAATCCAACTGAGGAGATCGAGTCTTGTGGGGAAAAGTGTGCAAACCTCTGTAGAGTGTATAAACTAATCATGGTTAGCCGTGTCCCCGGTTATGGACATCTTGAGTATCTAGTACCTGGATTATCATGTGAATCTCAACATGTTACTATAAAATTAATTTTGATGGGTTTGTTTAATGATGATGCTTAATTGGGATTGAGAATGCTGTCAACCATTCTCAATGTTTAACAACCACCATGATAGTTAAATAAATTTATTCCTTTGCAGTAGGGAAAAATTGGCTTTACGCAAAACTGTAACCATAGAGCTTTCCACCAGCCAAATATGCATATAGAATAGCTGTTTCATTCCATTACTCTCGATGTGTTACATTGCCAGCATATTCCATGTGCTGACCCGTTTTGGGCTGCAATGTTAATGTTGCAGACTTTTCAGACGATGATTAAGGAGTTTTAGGTCGTGGTTCTATACTCAGTGATGCCGTTGGAGTTGATGGACTCACTTATCTTCCAAGCCTTCCTCTGTTATCGTTATTAGATGGCCTTAAGCCATATTTATTGTAATAAGTTCTCTTTTGAGACACTCGATGTAATAAGTGTGTGATTGCTACTCTCTTATAAATCCTTCAAGTACTGTGTGGTGTCAGCATTACTGATCCAGGGATGACACCGGAGCACAGAGATTGGACTGTTTGAGGTCTGGTCGCTACAGTGGAACCGGTCTCATGTGCGTGGACATGTAAGGTTGGTCCGGGCCGCTTCATCCCACAATACCGCCGAATCAAAATAAGACGTTGGTGGTAAGCAGTATGACTATCACCGCCCACAACTCTTTGTGTTCTACAAGTGCATATCATCTATGCATAGACCTGGCTCTGATGCCACTGTTGTGAAACGTAGCATGGAAAACAAACAAAAATCTACGCTCACGCAATGATCTATCCATGGAGATGCATAGCAACGAGGGGGAGAGTGTGTCCATGTACCCTCGTAGACCGTAAGCGGAAGCATTTCACAACGCGGTTGATGTAGTCGAACTTTCTCGCGCTCCACCGATCAAGTACCGAACGTACGACAACTCCGAGTTCTGCACACGTTCAGCTCGGTGACGTCTCTCGCCTTCTTGATCCAGCAAGGTGTCCAAGTAGTAGATGAGTTCCGTCAGCACAACGGCATGGTGACGGTGATGGTGAAGTGATCGACACCGCGAGAATATGACCGGGGGTGTAAACTGTGGAGGGGGGGCGCCGCACACGGCTAACAGATTATGTTGTGGTGGGAGGGGAGGGGAGGCAGCCAGGGCACGCCCTAGGGTTGGCCGCCGCCCCCTAGGGGTCTTGCCTTGCCCTGTGCCCCTCCTTTCCATGTATGCATGAAGGGGAGGAAAGAGGGGGTGAGGGAAGGAAGTGGGAATCCTAATCCACACTTTCCTTTCCTTTCCCCCCTCTCCTTCTCCTCCTCCTATGGCCTTATAGGGCACACCAGCCCCTTGTGGGCTGGTGTGTTCCTTCACAAGGCCCACATGGCCCATAAGATTGCCGGGGGCATCCGAAACACCTTCCGGTGACCCGATAACTACCCGATACCCTCC
This sequence comes from Triticum dicoccoides, assembly GCF_002162155.2. Lineage (NCBI taxonomy): Eukaryota > Viridiplantae > Streptophyta > Magnoliopsida > Poales > Poaceae > Triticum > Triticum dicoccoides. The sequence goes on from NC_041382.1 coordinate 113,228,773, forward strand.
GGAACACTTCCGGTGTCCGAATACCATCGTCCTATATATCAATCTTTACCTCTCGACCATTTCAAGACTCCTCGTCATGTCCGTGACTCATCCGGGACTCCGAACAACATTCGGTCACAAAATCACATAACTCATATAATACAATATCATCATCGAACGTTAAGCATGCGGACCCTACGGGTTCGAGAACTATGTAGACATGACCGAGACACCTCTCCGGTCAATAATCAATAGCTGAACCTGGATGCTCATATTGGCTCCTACATATTCTACGAAGATCTTTATCGGTCGAACCGTTATGACAACATACATTATTCCCTTTGTCTATCAGTATGTTACTTGCCCGAGATTCGATCGTCGGTATCTTCATACCTAGTTCAATCTCGTTACCGACAAGTCTCTTTACTCGTTCCGTAATACATCATCTTGTAACTAACTCATTAGTCACTTTACTTGCAAGGCTTCTTATGATGTGTATTACCTAGAGGGCCCAAAGATACCTCTCCGATACTCGGAGTGACAAATCCTAATCTCGATCTATGCCAACTCAACAAACACATTCAGAGATACCTGTAGAGCATCTTTATAATCACCCCAATTACGTTGTGACGTTTGATAGCACACAAGGCATTCCTCCGGTATGCGGGAGTTGCATAATCTCATAGTCGAAGGAATATATATTTGACATCAAGAAAGCAATAGCAATAAAACTGCTAAGCTAACGGATGGGCCTTGTCCCGTGACGGATGTGAAGAAAATAAAACTGAATGATGTGATCCCGTTATCAAATGACAACTCATGTCCATGATCAGGAAACCTTAACCATCTTTGATCAACGAGCTAGTCAAGTAGAGGCTCACTAGGGACATAGTGTTTGTCTATGTATTCACACATGTATTTAGGTTTCCGATCAATACATTTCTAGCATGAATAATAAACATTTATCATGAATAAGGAAATATAAGATAACAACTTTATTATTGCCCCTAGGGCATATTTCCTTCACATTCGTCACGTCATTCCAGCCCACCATCGACCCCACACCGTCCCCATAAAAACCCCGACACTCCCCGTCTTCAAACCCTAGCTCTTACTCCACTCTCCTCTCTCGCTTCGTCCCCTCCTCCTCCTCTTCGATTTCGACCGAATTCGACGAGATGTCGACCTTCGGCAGCCACTCCGGCACCGACCTTGACGTCGAGGAGAAGCTGGCCCTCCGCGCTGCGCTGGAGCGGTCCAAGGTGGACACAGGGATCAGCTCCAGATCTGCACCGTCGCCGCTCCCGCGTCGGGGCAGCGCGGACGCCGGAGCTGGCCCCTCCGGGCCCACACGCAGTTCCGTGAGGGTTACACAGTCCGCTCCGCCCCCTCCCTCGTCCTGTTCCCCCGCTGCCAGCTAGCTGCTGCTCCGCGTGGGCAGCGGTGGGTGCTAGTGCCTGCTCTTCCCACCCGCCGAAGTTGATGGCGCGCGCCGCCCGCCGCGAGAGGGAGCGGGCAAGGGAGAGCAGACAATCAAGAATGACGTGTAACTGATCCATGTGTTGGGATAACTTTCGGTTCAATAGCTAAAGCTCACGATTGCTAAAAAACTTATTTTCATGAGGAATTTGTTTTAGGATCAGATTCAGTCGCAGCTCAAAAGTTGGTGATAAAAGCAAGACAATGCAAGGTTTTTTTAAGTACCACATGTCCATTCATTGCATAGAGCAAACATAGCACATACATGCGACACACAACAGAAGGACCCAGAAACACAGGTGTCCTTGGAACTTTGTACAATGGACCTCACATAAATAAAACAACAACACAAAAAAGTCCTTGGAGGCCCTTGTACACATCATCTACCACACTCGTCACCGACCACCGTCGAAACATCGCCGGAGATAGGGAAGACGAGCAACACCATAGCTGAAATAGCATTGTGAACCAAATGAGCGGCCCGTCGCAGGGCCACGAGGCCGAAACTTTGTGGCTTGTCGGCCGGGGAACAACCCCGTGCTCAGCGGCTATCTTTTTTTTTTTTCAATTTGTGGTTAGCATGTAGGTGTCCCTTACGCAACACTTGGTACTCTGTACATGTCCATTTGTCGGGAAACCAGAAAATAAGATCCGCCGCTCAACAAGGACAGATTGATTGCAAAGGTCTTATCCGGATGCTCTGAACTGACAACAATGGATGGTATATATGTGTGAACATCGAAAGAATTGGTCCGTGTATCACAGTATCAAGGATAGTGAATCTGGAAGGTTTTGACTCCGCCAAAATGTAAAATCTTTTGCTGTCTAGTCCTTTTTTAAGGAGGTTGTTTGGCTACACGGAGAATTGGTTTTCTTCTTTTGGCACCATATAAAATGCGGGTTGTGGTAACAGACTCGTGTCATCGAAAATGGGAAATATTTTGTGCCAGTTGTTTTCTAAAAAGCTGTCAAATGGTTCATATCTCTCTATCCATTGACACCGATCGACATCAGAGTTCAAGACGGCTCAATTTTCCTGCCACTGTCCACTTGTCCGCGCCGAGGGAACTAGCAATGAAAGATCAGAGTGACTGAGGTCGATGAAGATATCGGTACAACCCAGAGACATACAAAATCGTCGCTTTCACAATAATTGGGCCTGCTTTCTTAATTGATCCAGCAAAAGTAGTGCTCATTGCTGAACCCATCGTCTCGCTAATTCAGGCCTCTCTTCACCTTGAGTTTTCGCTGCGTCCAACTTAAATTTTTGTTGTTCCATGGTGGTAGGAATCTGTAAACTCGAAAATGGTTGGTGCTCCCGGGAACGTGTGCTTCTGCACACGAAAAATATATTTTAAAGTGTGAAAAATTTTAAATAAAAATTTGATGCATACATCTCGACATTATATATTTGCATGTCAAGTTTTGAAGAAAATCGATATTTTTTGTGGCTTGTGTAAAAAACATAAAAGGATGTCTTGTGAAAAGCATTTTTTAACACCGAATTTTGTCTTTTTCACACGCGATATATAAGTTGTCGGTTTTTCGCGAAATGACTTTGTGAGCATGTACAAGATCGAGATGTACGCGCCAAGTTTTGTTTGAAACCTTTTAACATTTTGAAATATGTTTAAAACACAATTTAAAAACAAGGAGCACACGCTCTCATGTGTCAAAATGCCACTCTCTGTAAACTCTTCTATAGCCGTGTCTCCTAAGAGCATCTCCAGCTGTTGGTCCCTCAGGGGGTGCCTAAAATCGCCGCCTGGGGGTAAGCCGGTGCAAAAAATGGGCCTGGGGAGGAGTTGGTCCCCAGCCGCCAGCCCCAGGGCCGCCCCAGGCGCGATTAAAAAAAAGTATAGCAAATTTCGGCAAAGTTCGGCGCAGTTCGGCTAAACACGACTAAATTTCGGCAAACTTGGGCATATATTAGACATGTTCGCGGATTTTCATTACATAGCAAAATAGATAACTAATCTAAAAAGGAAACTGGCAGAACGCCGAGTAGTCGCCGTCGTCGGGCTTCTCCTCCTTGATGCGGCCGTCCCTGGTGGACCCCTGACCGGCGTCGCCAACGCGGGCTGGTGGCGGCGGCGCGTCGTCGTCATCGCTGTCCTCGATGACAATGACGCCTCCTTCGTCGCGGCCCCGGCGACGCTACGCGAAGCGCTGCAGGGCGGCGCACTGGCGCTCCCTCGCCATCTTCAAGGAGTCCGCGCGCGACCATTCCAGGGCCGCGTCGTCGTCCAGCTCGACATCGCCGCCGTGCTCTGTCTGTTGGAAATATGCCCTAGAGGCAATAATAAATAGTTATTATTATATTTCCTTGTTCATGATAAATCGTTTATTATCCATGTTAGATTTGTATTGATAGGAAACTCAGATACATGTGTGGATACATAGACAAAACCATGTCCCTAGTAAGCCTCTAGTTGACTAGCTCGTTGATCAATAGATGGTTACGTTTCCTGACCATGGACATTGGATGTCATTGATAACGGGATCACATCATTAGGAGAATGATGTGATGGACAAGACCCAATCCTAAGCCTAGCACAAAGATCGTGTAGTTCGTATGCTAAAGCTTTTCTAATGTCAAGTATCATTTCCTTAGACCATGAGATTGTGCAACTCCCGAATACCGTAGGAGTGCCTTGGGTGTGCCAAACGTCACAACATAACTGGGTGGCTATAAAGGTACACTACGGGTATCTCCGAAAGTGTCTGTTGGGTTGGCACGAATCGAGACTGGGATTTGTCACTCTGTGTAAACGGAGAGGTATCTCTGGGCCCACTCGGTAGGACATCATCATAATGTGCACAATGTGATCAAGGAGTTGATCACAGGATGATGTGTTACGGAACGAGTAAAGAGACTTGCCGGTAACGAGATTGAACAAGGTATCGGGATACCGACGATCGAATCTCGGGCAAGTGTCGTACCGATAGACAAAGGGAATTGTATACGGGATTGATTAAGTCCTTGACATCGTGGTTCATCCGATGAGATCATCGTGGAACATGTGGGAGCCAACATGGGTATCCAGATCCCGCTGTTGGTTATTGACCGGAGAGTCATCTCGGTCATGTCTGCATGTCTCCCGAACCCGTAGGGTCTACACACTTAAGGTTCGGTGACGCTAGGGTTATAAAGATATTAGTATGAGGTAACCCGAAAGTTGCTCGGAGTCCCGGATGAGATCCCGGACGTCACGAGGAGTTCTGGAATGGTCCGGAGGTAAAGAATTATATATAGGAAGTGCTATTTCGGCTACCGGGACAAGTTTCGGGGTCACCGGTATTGTACCGGGACCACCGAAAGGGTCCCGGGGGTCCATCAGGTGGGGCCACCTGCCCCGGGGGGGCACATGGGCTGTAGGGGGTGCGCCTTGGCCTATATGGGCAAGGGCACCAGCCCCTAGAGGCCCATGCGCCAAAGGGACAAGAGGAGGGGAGAGTCCTAAAGGGGGAAGGCACCTCCGAGGTGCCTTGGGGAGGATGGACTCCTCCCCCCCCCTTGGCCGCACCCTTCCTTGGAGGAAGGGGCAAGGCTGCACCCTCCCCTCTCCCTTGGCCCTATATATAGTGGAGGGAAGGGAGGGCAACCAGACCTAAGCCCTGGCGCCTCCCTCTTCCTCCCATGACACATCTCCCTCCTCCCGCAGCGCTTGGCGAAGCCCTGTTGGAATCCCGCTACTTCCACCACCACGCCGTCATGTTGTTGGATCTCCATCAACCTCTCCTCCCCCCTTGCTGGATCAAGAAGAAGGAGACGTCGCTGCTTCGTACGTGTGTTGAACGCGGAGGTGCCGTCCGTTCGGCGCTAGGATCATCGGCGATTTGGATCACGACGAGTACGACTCCATCAACCCCGTTCTCTTGAACGCTTCCGCGCGCGATCTACAAGGGTATGTAGATCCACTCCTCCCTCGTTGCTAGATGACTCCATAGATAGATCTTGGTGACACGTAAGAAAATTTTGAATTTCTGCTACGTTCCCCAACAGTGGCATCATGAGCTAGGTCTATGCGTAGTTTCTATGCACGAGTAGAACACAAAGTAGTTGTGGGCGTTTATTTTGTTCAGTATGCTTGCCGTTACTAGTCTTATCTTGATTCGGCGGCATCGTCGGATGAAGCGGCCCGGACCAACCTTACACGTACGCTTACGTGAGACCGGTTCCACCGACTGACATGCACTAGTTGCATTAGGTGGCTGGCGGGTGTCTGTCTCTCCCACTTTAGTCGGATCGGATTCGATGAAAAGGGTCCTTATGAAGGGTAAATAGCAATTGGCATATCACGTTGTGGTTTTTGCGTAGGTAAGAAACGTTCTTGCTAGAAACCCATAGCAGCCACGTAAAACATGCAAACAACAATTAGAGGACGTCTAACTTGTTTTTGCAGGGTATGCTAGGTGATGTGATATGGCCAAAAGGATGTGATGAACGATATATGTGATGTATGAGATTGATCATGTTCTTGTAATAGGAATCACGACTTGCATGTCGATGAGTATGACAACCAGCAGGAGCCATAGGAGTTGTCTTAATTTATTTATGACCTGCATGTCAACATAAACGTCATGTAATTACTTTACTTTATTGCTAACCGTTAGCTATAGTAGTAGAAGTAATAGTTGACGAGACAACTTCATGAAGACACGATGATAGAGATCATGATGATGGCGATCATGGTGTCATGCCGGTGACGATGATGATCATGGAGCCCCAAGATGGATACCAAAGGAGCTATATGATATTGGCCATATCATGTCACTATTATTTGATTGCATGTGATGTTTATCATGTTTATACATCTTGTTTACTTAGAACGATGGTAGTAAATAAGATGATCCCTCACTAAAATTTCAAGAAGGTGTTCCCCCTAACTGTGCACCATTGCGACAGTTTGTTGTTTCGAAGCACCACGTGATGATCGGGTGTGATAGATTCTAACGTTCACATACAACGGGTGTAAGACAGATTTACCCACGCGAAACACTTAGGTTGACTTGACGAGCCTAGCATGTGTACAGACATGGCCTCGGAACACAAGAGACCGAAAGGTCGAGCATGAGTCGTATGGTAGATACGATCAACATGAAGATGTTCACCGATGTTGACTAGTCCGTCTCACGTGATGATCGGACACGACCTAGTTGACTCGGATCATGTAATCACTTAGATGACTAGAGGGATGTCTATCTGAGTGGGAGTTCATAAGATGAACTTAATTATCCTGAACATAGTCAAAAGGTTTTTGCAAATTATGTCGTAGCTCGCGCTTTAGTTCTACTGTTTAGATATGTTCCTAGAGAAAATTTAGTTGAAAGTAGATAGTAGTAATTATGCGGACTAGGTCCGTAAACTGAGAATTGTCCTCATTGCTTCATAGAAGGCTTATGTCCTTAATGCACCGCTCAGTGTGCTGAACCTCGAACGTTGTCTATGGATGTTGCGAACATCTGACATACATATTTTGATAACTACGTGATAGTTCAGTTAAACGGCTTAGAGTTGAGGCACCGAAGACGTTTTGAAACGTCGCGAAACATATGAGATGTTTCGAGGGCTGAAATTGGGATTTCAGGCTCGTGCCCACGTCAAGAGGTATAAGACCTCCGACGATTTTCTTAGCCTGCAAACTAAGGGAGAAAAGCTCAATTGTTGAGCTTGTGCTCAGATTGTCTGAGTACATCAATCATTTGAATCGAGTGGGAGTTGATCTTCCAGATGAGACAGTGATGTTTCTCCAAAGTCATTGCCACCAAGCTGCTAGAGCTTCGTGATGAACTATAATATATCAGGGACATATATGATGATCCTTGAGATATTCGCGATGTTTGACTCCAAAGTAGAAATCAAGAAGGAGCATCAATTGTTGATGGTTGGTGAAACCACTAGTTTCAAGAAGGGCAAGGGCAAGAAGGGATACTTCATGAAACGGCAATTCAGCTGCTGCTCTGGTGAAGAAACCCAAGGTTGAACCCAAACCCGAGACTAAGTGCTTCTGTAATAAGGGGAACAGCCACTGGAGCAGAATTACCCTAGATACTTGGTAGATTAGAAGGCTGGCAAGGTCGATAGAAGTATATTGGATATACATTGTGTTGATGTGTACTTTACTAGTACTCCTAGTAGCACCAGGGTATTAGATACCGGTTCGGTTGCTAAGTGTCAGTAACTCGAAATAAAAGCTACGGAATAAATGGAGACTAGCTAAAGGTGAGCTGACGATATGTGTTGGAAGTGTCTCCAATGTCGATGTGATCAAGGATCGCATGCTCCCTCTACCATCGAGATTGGTGTTAAACCTGAATAATTGTTATTTGGTGGTTGCGTTGAGCATAGACATGATTGGATTATGACTATCGCAATACGGTTATTCATTTAAAGAAAATAATAGTTACTCTATTTATTTGAATAATACCTTCAATGGTCTTGCACCTAAAATGAATAGTTTATTGAATCTCGATCGTAGTGATACACATGTTCATGGCAAAAGATATAAGATAGTAATGATAGTACCACCTACTTGTGGCACTGCCACTTAAGTCATATCGGTATAAAACGCATGAAGAAGCTCCATGTTGATGGATCTTTGGACTCACTCATTTTTGAAAGGTTTGAGACATGCGAACCATGTCTATTGGTGTATATGCATGAAGAAACTCCATGCAAATGGACCATTTGGACTCACTTGATTTTTGAATCACTTGAGACATGCAAATCATACCACATGGGCAAGATGACTGAAAGCCTCGGTTTCAGTAAAATGGAACTGGAAAGCAACTTGTTGGAAGTAATACATTTTGATGTGTGCAGTCCAATGAGTGCTGAGGCTTGTAGTGGATATCGTTATGTTCTTACTTCACAGATGATTTGAGTAGAGTATATTTACTTGATGAATCACGAGTCTGAATTATTGAAAGGTTCAAGTAATTTCAGGGTGAAGTTGAAAGATCATCGTGACAAGAGGATAAAAGATCTATGATATGATCATAGAGATGAATATCTGAATTACGAGTTTGGCACAGAATTAAGACATTGTGGAAATTGTTTCACAACTGATACAGCCTAGAACACCATAGTGTGATGGTGTGTCCGAACATCATAACTGCACCCTATTGGATATTATGCATACCATGATGTCTCTTATCGAATTACCACGATAGTTTATGGGTTAGGCATTAGAGACAACCACATTCACTTTAAATAGGGCACCACATAATGCCGATGATATGACACCGTATGAACTATGGTTTAGAGAAACCTAAGCTGTCATTTCTTAGAAGTTTGGGGCTGCGACGCTTATGTGAAAAGTTTCAGGCTGATAAGCTCGAACCCAAAGCGGATAAATGCATCTTCATAGGACACCCAAAACAGTTGGGTATACCTCCTGTCTCAGATTCGAAAGCAATAAGGGATTGTTTCTAGAATCGGGTCCTTTCTCGAGGAAAAGTTTCTCTCGAAAGAATTGAGTGGGAGGATGGTGGAGACTTGATGAGGTTATTGAACCGTCTCTTCAACTAGTGTGTGGCAGGGCACAGGAAGTTGTTCCTGTGGCACCTACACCAATTGAAGTGGAAGCTTATGATAGTGATCAGGAAACTTCAGATCAAGTCACTACCAAACCTCGTGGGATGACAAGGATGCGTACTACTTCAGAATGGTACGTAATCCTGTCTTGGAAGTCATGTTGCTAGACAACAATGAACCTACGAGCTATGGAGAAGCGATGGTGGGCCCAGATTCCGATAAATGGCTCGAGGCCATAAAATCCGAGAGAGGATCCATGTATGGAAACAAAGTGTAGACTTTGACAGAACAGCTCGATGGTCGTGAGGCTGTTGAGCACAGATGGATTTTAAAAGGAAGACGGACAATGATGGTAAGTATCACCATTAAGAAAGCTCGACTTGTCGTTAAGATGTTTTCCGACAAGTTCAAGGAGTTGACTACGATGAGACTTTCTCACTCGTAGTGATGCTAAGAGTCTGTTGGAATTATATTAGCGATTACTGCATTATTTATGAAATCTTGCAGATAGGATGTCAAAACATTGTTTCCTCGACGATTTTCTTGAGGAAAGGTTGTATGTGATACAACCGGAAGGTTTTGTCAATCCTGAAAGATGCTAATAAGTATGCAAAGCTCCAGCAATCCTTCTAAGGACTGGAGTAAGCATCTCGGAGTTGGAATGTATGCTTTGATGAGATGATCAAAGATTTTGGGTGTATACAAAGTTTATGAGAAACTTGTATTTCCAAAGAAGTGAGTGGGAGCACTATAGAATTTTTGATAAATATATGTTGACATATTATTGATCAGAAATGATGTAGAATTTCTGGAAAGCATATAGGGTTATTTGGAAAGTGTTTTTCAATGGAAAGCCTGGATTAAGCTACTTGAACATTGAGCATCAAGATCTATAAGGATAGATCAAAACGCTTAATGGTACTTTCAAATGAGCACATACCTTGACATGATCTTGAAGGTGTTCAAGATGGATCGGTCAAAGAAGGAGTTCTTGCCTGAGTTGTAAGGTATGAAGTTAAGACTTAAAGCTCGACCACGGCAAAATAGAGAGAAAGGACGAAGGTCGTCCCCTATGCTTAAGACGTAGGCTCTACAGTATGCTATGTTGTGTACCTCACCTGAAGTGTGCCTTGCCATGAGTCAGTCAAGGGGTACAAGAGTGATCCAAGAATGGATCACAGGACAGCGGTCAAAGTTATCCTTAGTAACTAGTGGACTAAGGAATTTTCTCGATTATGGAGGTGGTAAAAGAGTTCGTCGTAAAGGGTTACGTCGATGCAAGCTTAACACCTATCCGGATAGCTCTGAGTAGAGATACCGGATACGTATAATGGAGCAACTCCAAGTAGAACAGTTATTTGGAATAGCTCCAAATAGAGCGTGGTAGCTGCATCTAGGAGATGACATAGAGATTTGTAAAGCACACACGGATCTGAAAGGTTCAGACCCGTTGACTATAACCTCTTTCACAGGCATAACATGATCAAACCCAGAACTCATTGAGTCTTAATCACATGACGATGTGAACTAGTTTAGTGACACTAGTAAACTCTTTGGATGTTGGTCACATGGCGATGTGACCTATGAGTGTTAATCACATGACGATGTGAACTAGATTATTGACTCTAGTGCAAGTGGGAGACTGTTGGAAATATGCCCTAGAGGCAATAATAAATAGTTATTATTATATTTCCTTGTTCATGATAAATCGTTTATTATCCATGCTAGAATTGTATTGATAGGAAACTCAGATACATGTGTGGATACATATACAAAACCATGTCCCTAGTAAGCCTCTAGTTGACTAACTCGTTGATCAATAGATGGTTACAGTTTCCTGACCATGGACATTGGATGTCATTGATAACGGGATCACATCATTAGGAGAATGATGTGATGGACAAGACCCAATCCTAAGCCTAGCACAAAGATCGTGTAGTTCGTATGCTAAAGCTTTTCTAATGTCAAGTATCATTTCCTTAGACCATGAGATCGTGCAACTCCCGGATACCGTAGGAGTGCTTTGGGTGTGCCAAACGTCACAATATAACTGGGTGGCTATAAAGGTACACTACGGGTATCTCCGAAAGTGTCTGTTGGGTTGGCACGAATCGAGACTGGGATTTGTCACTCCGTGTAAACGGAGAGGTATCTCTGGGCCCACTCGGTAGGACATCATCATAATGTGCACAATGTGATCAAGGAGTTGATAACAGGATGATGTGTTACGGAACGAGTAAAGAGACTTGCCGGTAATGAGATTGAACAAGGTATCGGGATACCGACGATCGAATCTCGGGCAAGTGTCATACCGATAGACAAAGGGAATTGTATACAGGATTGATTAAGTCCTTGACATCGTGGTTCATCCGATGAGATCATCGTGGAACATGTGGGAGCCAACATGGGTATCCAGATCCCGCTGTTGGTTATTGACCGGAGAGTCATCTCGGTCATGTCTGCATGTCTCCCGAACCCGTAGGGTCTACACACTTAAGGTTCGGTGACGCTAGGGTTATAGAGATATTAGTATGAGGTAACCCGAAAGTTGTTCGGAGTCCCGGATGAGATCCCGGACGTCACGAGGAGTTCCGGAATGGTCCGGAGGTAAAGAATTATATATAGGAAGTGCAATTTCGGCTATCGGGACAAGTTTCGGGGTCATCGATATTGTACCGGGACCACCGGAAGGGTGCCGGGGGTCCATCGGGTGGGGCCACCTGCCCCGGGGGGCCACATGGGCTGTAGGGGGTGCACCTTGGCCTATATGGGCCAAGGGCACCAGCCCCTAGAGGCCCATGCGCCAAAGGGACAAGAGGAGGGGAGAGTCCTAAAGGGGGAAGGCACCTCCGAGGTGCCTTGGGGAGGATGGACTCCTCCCCCCCCTTGGTCGCACCCTTCCTTGGAGGAAGGGGCAAGGCTGCGCCCTCCCCCTCTACCTTGGCCCTATATATAGTGGGGGGAAGGGAGGGCAACCAGACCTAAGCCCTGGCGCCTCCCTCTCCCTCCCATGACACATCTCCCTCCTCCCTCAGCGCTTGGCGAAGCCCTGTTGGAATCCCGCTACTTCCACCACCACACCGTCGTGTTGTTGGATCTCCATCAACCTCTCCTCCCCCCTTGCTGGATCAAGAAGGAGGAGACGTCGCTGCTCTGTACGTGTGTTGAACGCGGAGGTGCCGTCCGTTCGGCGCTAGGATCATCGGTGATTTGGATCACGACGAGTACGACTCCATCAACCCCGTTCTCTTGAACGCTTCCGCGCGCGATCTACAAGGGTATGTAGATCCACTCCTCCCTCGTTGCTAGATGACTCCATAGATAGATCTTGGTGACACATAAGAAAATTTTGAATTTCTGCTACGTTCCCCAACACCGTCTTCATTGCGGGGAGGAGGCCCAGCTCCGTCTTCACCGGCGCGAGCCCCGGCTCCGTCTTGGGCTTGACGAAGCGCGGAGGAGGAGCCGACGAGGAGGCACGCCGGCCGCCCTCGTTGATTATGATGCCGGCGCTGCGAGTGCGCCGTCCGAGCGGCGTCTCCGCCGCGGGCTCGGCCTTGACGCCGAGCAACGCCGGAGAGCCGAAGGAGTGCGAAGAAGAGCGTGATGAGGAGGAAGAAGAGGAAGCGCCGAACCTCCTGGGCAACCATTGCCGGTCGCGTCGACGGTGAGCCGTGGCCGTGGCGGCCGCCCTCGCCGAGGGGTACGCCGACGACGGGTTGTTGCCACCCTCGACGTGCGTCAGCACGCCCTCGAGTATGCGGCCGGGGATGCCCCACCACAGGCGGCACCCCTCGCTGTTCTTCATGCCGCCGACGACCGCCGTGCCGTTGGTGGACGCCAGCCGCTGCTGCTGACGGCGCTCGAAGTACGTCGCCCAAGCCGCATGGTTGTCGGCGGCGTACTGGGGGAGGGAGAGTTGAGCGGCGGTGAGGAAGGCGCGCACGACGTCGACCTCCTCGGCGAAGTACCCGGGTTTGGCCACGGCGTCGGGCAACGGGGGAATGGGCACTCCCCCGTTGCTGAGCTTCCAGCCTGTCGGCCCGGCGCGCATGTCCGGCGGCGCCGGGATGTTCGCCTGGAACAGGAGCCAAGACTCCTGTTCGCGGAGCGATCGGCGGCCGAAGCCA
>NC_041382.1:113242093-113243885 GCF_002162155.2 Triticum dicoccoides
GGGGGCTCGGCGGTGGCGATCGGGAAAGGCAGGGCTCGGCGGCGGCGCTCGGGAGAGGTAGAGGGCGGGCTAGGGCGGGTATGGCTGGTGTAGCCAGAGGCGAGGGAGGCCACCGGCTTATATAGCGGTTCTGCCCCGTGTGTACGCGTGCGAGGGAGGGGAGGCGTCGGCGCGCCGCCCCGTGAACGCGCAGCCCGTGAGGAATCACTGGTAAGGCTGATCGGCGGCAGCCTTGCCATTGATTCCCCGTGGGAAACCGAGGCGTTCGGGGAAGATGACGCGCGGTGTCGCTGACGCGGCGGACCCGCGGCTCTTTCGCGCCAAAACCGCTCGCCCCGGCGCCCCCGAGCACCCCCAGTGCGTCGGGTTCGGCTTGGGTCCGCCGGTGCTAAATTCGGCCTAGGCCGGTGAAAATCAGGCTCCTGGGGACGTGACTGGGCCAATTTTTCAGCGCCGGCGCGAAAAAAACGTCTGGAAAGGCCTTTCTGGGACGCGGTTGGAGATGCTCTAACAAAATAGACATAATCAGCAGTGTATGCAGGAACGTATTGCACACAATAATTGCAGCATTTCCGAGGAAAAAAGAAAAGTATAATAAGCTGTGACCTTTGAAGATGGGGAATTGTATGATCTTGTAGATGAGTTGAATCGAAATGTTCTTAGTTACTAGCGTCGACATGACACCCTGACGGAACCTGAACCTGAAGCTCAAGTAGACCAGCCAGATGCGCTTGCTTAAATAGTCAGACTTGGTGTGAACCAAGTAGTGTTTGACAACTGGTGTGCTACTGCTGCTGCCGATAGTCAGTTCTGTCGTAGCAGCAATGAAAGCAAATTAATTTCTGAAGAATTGCGCGCTAGCTTGATGGATCAGTAGCAATGCTTGACCGAATTCATTATTACTTGACCTGTTCGTTAGCAAGTCCATTCTTGGAGCGTATCAAGTTGCTAAGCCGATAAAGCACATGTCAATCTGTCACTGGCTGTGCCTACATTCCTGAGGCTGATTTCAGACCTGCATGATAGCTCGAGTATAGATTTCCTATGAGGAGTGCTTGAGTTGCCTTCTTCTGGCCCTGTCCGGCAGAAAAACTTCTAGAATAGGCCCACCATCATTAAAAAGGCTCATAGTGTTTAAGGAGATACTACAAATAAAAGTACACTATTCATAAATGAAGCTTGACATTTGAACGCCTCATAAATCATACTCCCTTCATTTCAAAATATAGTGCGCCCGCGTTTCCCAAGATCGAACTTTGACCATAAATTTAACGAACGAGACCGACTGTGACGGGAGAAAAAGTTACATAATTAAAAACTTCTTTCGAATACGAATTCACTGATATAACTTTTGCTCCCGCCGCAATCGGTTTTGATAATTAAATTTACGGTCAAAGTTGAAGCGCGGGGATAGAAGAAGCACTACATTGTGAAATGGAGGGAGTACTAACTAAGACAGGTACTTCAACCAGACTATGTCAGTACTACCTACTCTCTTCATTTCAAAATATAGTGTGCTCGCGCTTCCCGAGATCCAACCACTAGTAGAAAAACCCCAATTCGTCCCGGTTGATAAAGGCCTTTTGTCCTGGTTTGTGAACCGGGACTAAAGGCTCGTTACTAATACTATAACCCTTTAGTCCCGGTTCTTACACAAACCGGGACAGATGGGCCTCCACGTGGCCGGTGCGTCGAGCCCAGGCAGGAGGGCCTTTGGTCCCGGTTGGTGGCACCAACCGGGACCAATAGGCATCCACGCGTCAGCATTTTAAGGGCTGGGTTTTTTGTTTTT
>NC_041382.1:113243990-113249511 GCF_002162155.2 Triticum dicoccoides
TGGGGGTTTAATTTAGGTGTTTCATATATTGTGTTAGCTAGCTAATTAATAGAGAGAAGTGTCCACTCTTATGTCTGTGCTTGATCGACGCCATATATACGTATATATAGAGAGGACTAGACACGCTAGCTAGTAAGCAAATGAAGGAAACAGAACATCATCATGAACATATGCATACAGAGAGAAGTGATATCGACCACATCTCCTTCTCCGAGAGATTGGTCGAACAACAAGTTCTCGTATATCTATCCGACACTAGCGGCTACATATATACAATAATTATCTCTTACAATATAATCTCCTAATTATATATGAACACAGGGTCCACATAATATTCTCCGTCTTCAGCGATCACATGGTCAAGGAAGAATACCGCCAATTCCTCTTGAATTGCTCGCATACGATTTGGTGCTAGGAGTTCATCCCGCATCCGAAACATCTAATTTGAACAAGGGGATCAATACATATATATATATGAATAAATGAACCTCAACACAAATGATGGTAATAAAATAAAATTGTGAATATTATTGCTTACGCATTTCATATTATTCATCAGAGTACCCTCGCCCACAGGTCGTGTGGCGGATGGACTCGCAAACGTAGTATCCACATAAATCATTCCCTTATTCCTGCCACAACCACTTCACAAGAAATAGAGGGCAATCAAACTGATAAGCAAGCATGCCAAATGGTATTGATGAAACTAGCGCTTGAATCACTAGGAGATGCGCGGAACATGTTACTATAGTACTTACTTTTAGATGTCTAAATTGCAGCTTCTTTGGCAGTCCCGGAGCTTTTTTGGTGAATTTTCTCCAAACCCTTCCAGGCAAAGAAAATAATTACTTGATATCAGGAAATGAACAAAGTTGTTGATATGGTGGATAATGATCGATTTAACTTACTTCTCGAGCATTTGAGTCATGTCCGCATAGTCCTGGGATCTTTTCGTCTCGAGTCTAAGACGGTTACTAGTCCCTGCTCAAGCTTAATCTCTAGGAGAATATAGTGAAACCTGCGCACGCATGCATAACTCATCAATTACATTACTATAACCTGGACTAATAAGGGAAACCGAATATGCACAAGACAGTAACACTCACTTGAAGTTGTAAGGAAAGAGTATTATATCTTTGTTTTCATTTATTACCAACGATGTAGCAAGTTGGCCTCGGTATCTTCGGCACGATATTTAACGTCAGCTGCATCTATGAGATTTGTGTTAATGAACCCAATATCACCGATTTGTCTTTTCTTCAATTCGGCGATCTTCAATCTGCATAATATAGTGAGGATAATTATAAATACATGCAATGAAAGAGCTGGCCTATATAGAGAGACTTAATGACAGAAGTAGTACTACTTACAGACAATAGCAAGTGACCGTTGCTTTATCGAGGGCCTTTTCATTGAAAAACTGGAAGAACTCCTCAAATGGAACATTCAACAGTTCAATTCCAATGAGGTCATTCTCCTCTCTAACTCTCAGCGTCAAAGTATTCCTCCCCTAGGGGTCCCTGCAGGTTTTCATGTACCAATCATGGAATCTTCGCATCATCGTTGTTAGAGATCTTTCATCTTTGACGAGAGGCTTCCCGTACTCGTATTTGTGTTCCTCCACCTCCAAGAACTCATAATGTACATTGTCGGGCAGGTAATCTCCAAGATTGCTATAACCGGGCACCATCCTTGGATCATTAGTAGGCACCTTGAGTGGGGGGCACGATTTGTTCGCTTGTTCGCCGAGCTGGGGAATTTTTTTCCCAGCTCATCGTTCTTTTAACCTTTGATCACTGACAGTACTTCTCGACCGCTCCGCTTCGACAAATGACTTTGCAATAATGCGGTCATAGTTGCCTTTTGCCGGAGACTTTGCTGGTTTTTTCAGGGCAGCCAGAGTGCGCTTCACTTTCACCGGATCTACCTTCTCCTCCGGAGGTGGATGTTTCTTTGCTTTCACCCCTTCAAAGAAGTTCCTCACTTCGGCTCGCGCGATCTTGGCGTTCTCCTACGGGTCCTCTCGTATGGTAACTTCTCTGGAGTCTTCAGAGAAGCACCGAATCTGTATTGCCTCCCGCTTCTGGTTGTACTGCTAGACGTCGGCAGAGCAGATAGAGCGGCTGCGGCTGTCTTCTTTCCTTGCTTACGAGGCGGAGGAGAAGGACTACGACGCACCGGAGCAGCCGGAGCGGCGGCAGGTCTCTTCCGCCCTTGCTGACGAAGCGGAGAAGGAGGAGGCTGGCTGCTCAGGCGCGCCGGCGCAGGCGGAGAAGGAGGCAGAGTGCCGCCACGCGCGGGAGAAGGAGGCTGAGTGCCCTGATCACTCGCTGGAGGAGGAGCCGGAGGAGGAGGTGGAGTGCCCTGACTCACCGGAGGAGGAGGAGGAGGCGGAGGCGTCCAGTTCAGAAGCTTGATGAGCTCCTTCCGCCATAGGCATGGAGTCAATAGACAAGAACCCAGCCGAGTCTCCCCTTACCGGTAGGGTGGTCAAGCTGGAGGTCCTCAAATCCCTCCGTTATTTTGTCCACCGTCAGCCTGGCATATCCTTCTAGAATCGGACTACAGTGAAAAGTTGCGCCGAGTTCAGTAGGTCGAACAGAGCCGACAGCCGCCTTGACTTTGAAGTTCTGCCATTGCGTCATAAGGTGGCAATGTTGAGACTCCATGATAGCATCCACGGGGTAGCTAGCAGGAGTCGTCAAGACATGCTCCGGCTGAAGCAGCTCGGTGGAAGCCACGCTGCTTCTCCGCTGAGATGGCGGGGTAGCTTTGGGGGTAGTTTCGGCAGGTCGCTTGCTGCGAGCTACTTCTCGTTCCTCTAGCGCTTGAACCTTTTCGTGCAGCGTCTGAATTTGGGCATGCTCCACTTTTTTTCTCCTCTCCTGGCATTTGTAACCGCCTGCGTCCAAAAAACCAGCATTCCATGGAACGGATTCTGGCGTGCCTCGTGTCCGTCCAGGGTGCTCAGGATTCCCGAGGGCCATTGTGAGCTCGTCGTTCTCTCTGTCTGGAACGAACGTCCCTTGCTGCGCTGCATCGATATAGTGCTTTAGCTTCTTGACTGGTATGTTCATTTGCTCATCCATCCAAACGCATTTCCCTGATACAGGGTCCAAGGTTCCGCCAGCCCCGAAGAACCAAGTCCGGCAATGGTCTGGCCAGTTCATTGTCTCTGGTTTGATCCCTTTATCAAGCAGATCATTCTCAGCCTTGGCCCACTTAGGCCGGGCTTTGAGGTAGCCACCTGACCCCGTGCGATGGTGAAGCTTCTTCTTTGCAGCATTTTTCTTGTTTGTCGCCGACATGTTCTTACTCTTTTCCGATGTCTTGTAGGCCACAAATGCGGGCCAGTGATCTATGATCTTCTCATATCTGCCGATGAATTCTGGTGTCTCTTCTTTGTTGAAAAACGTTTTCAACTCATTCTTCCACCTCCTGAATAGGTCTACTATCTTCTTAAGAGCATGCGACTTGATTAATTGCTCTTTAACTGGCTTCTCTGGATCCTCCTCTGGCGGTAGGGTGAAATTTTCCTTCAGCTCAGTTCAAAGATCATCTTTCTACATATCATTGACATAAGACACCTCAGGGTCTTCGTTCTTAGGCTTACACCATTGCTGGATGCTGATCGGGATCTTGTCCCTGACAAGAACCCCGCACTGAGCAGCAAATGCTTCCTTTGTCCGGATGGGTTCAATCGGCATGCCATCGCGCGCGATTTCTGTGATCTCAAACCTTTCATCCGAGCGCAACTTTTTCTTCGGGCCTCGTCTCTTTACCGAAGTTGTGCTCGATCCGGAGGGCTAGAAAAAAGAAGAATTAGACGAGAGTTAATTAATATGTGTACATACCAAAACGATGAATGCATCAATTATCTACTCATCACAGGCTTAACTAATATATTTACCTGGCCGGACTCTGTTCGGTCACCGGAGCCGTCACCACGGGCTCCGTCTTGCACCAGCATTGGGTCACCAGAGCCATCATAATCATGTCTTTCCTCCTCCACTCTTCGATCACCGTAGCCTGCTTCTTCTTCACCATGTTCTGCTTCCTGACCATCATTGTCGTTAAGATACGACATGACATCACCTCCGGCTAAGATTATGTCCCCCAACACCTGTTCTTGTTCCTCGTCTCTTCCGAACTCCATTGTTTCTGCAAATATTACAACATGGCAATTATTACACAAACATGACATCATGTGGATATATTAGTGGCAAACGTAGACCTAGCTTATTCCGGGTTTGGGGTGGCCTCGGCAAATGCTTCAAGGGTAGGGGCGCGGCGGGAGGGGGTAGGAGACCGACATCGTTTTTTTCTAGGGTTTGGGTGTCCTCGAGAGTTTTGGTCGAGCGAGAGGGCCGGGGGGTGCTCCCGTGGTATAAGTTATCACGGTCGAAGTTATCCGGGAGGGGTTTATATCGACAACGACGACATACATAACTGGGAAAATAATGTTATCGGGGAGGGGGTAGGTCGAACCTCCCCCCCTCGTGTTGAAGTTATCGGGACACGGGGTATATCGACAACGACATATCCGATAAACAATAAGAAGACAAAGAAGAAATAAAAAGAGGAGAAGATGATATTAATAGAGGAGAAGATTGAAGAAAAAAAAGAAGAAGAAAAAAGAGGAGAAGAAGAAAGGAATAGCGAAGAAGAAGAGAAAATATAATATTCTATTTTCTCTTCTTCTCCTCTATTCATTTCTTCTTCTCCTCTTCTTTTTCTTCTGTTTTCTTCTTCTTATTTATTTCTCCTCTTCTTCTCCTTTCTTCCTCTTCTTATTTTCCTTTTTCCTCTCATTCTTTTTCTTATTCCTCCTTTCCTAGCTAGATATATAAAACTTTTCTAAAAATGTAACTTTTGCATACATACATGGGAAAATAATATTATCGGGGAGGGGGTAGGTCGAACCCCCCCTTGTGTTGAAGTTATCGGGACACAGGGTATATCGACGACGACAGACCCGATAAAAAAATAAGAAGACGAAGAAGAAATAAAAAGACGAGAAGAAGAAAGGAATAGAGGAGAAGATCGAAGAAAAAAAAGAAAAAAAGAGGAGAAGAAGAAAGGAATTTTTCTATTTTTTCTTCTTCTTCTCCTCTTCCTTTTCTTCCTCTCCTCTTCTTCTCCTCTTCCTTTTCTTCCTCTCCTCTTCTTCTCCTTTTGCCTCTTCTTATTTTCCTTTTTCCTCTCCTAAATATATAAAACTTTTCTAAAAATGAAACTAACCTAAAATGTACTTAATCAGAGAACATATATAGATAGTCCTTTTCTAAATATATAAATCTAACTTTTTTGCATATGTGAACATATATACACAGAGAACATACAAACATATATACATTTTTTTTAAAAGAAAAATACAAATCATCATATATATGAAAAAAAAATCTGAAAAGAAGCAACATACACAATACATATACTCACATACACACACACACACACACACACACACACATATATATATATATAATCTGAAAAAAACAAGCATATAATATATGAAAAAAAA
>NC_041382.1:113250090-113263159 GCF_002162155.2 Triticum dicoccoides
CGGGACTAAAGGGTGGCATTGGTCCCGGTTGATGCCACGAACCGGTACCAATGCACCCCTTTAGTCCCGGTTGGTGGTACCAACCGGGATCAAAGGCCTTGTGCTGGAACTGGCGCGGTGCAGTGGGATGTTTAGTCCCACCTCGCTAGCCGAGAGGCTTCGACATTGGTTTATAAGCGCTGCTGTGCTGACCACTTCGAGCTCCTCTCAAATGCAGGCTTACGGGCCTAAAGTCACTTTATCTGCCTGTGGGCCTACTCGGCCTCCTGCGGGCCTGAATCCTGGCCCATGGTAGGGTTTCTTGTCGTATTCAGGCCATGGCGGCCTAGTAGGTGGCATTTTTTGTTTTTTATTGCTTTATTTATTTTATTTTGTTTCTACTTACAACAAAATACTTAATATTGCTATTTTTATTTTTTTTCTAGTTTTTTTGTTTTTAGCATTATTTATTTTCTTTTGTTTCTTGCTTTATTTTTTAATTCTTTTTGCTTTTAT
Organism: Triticum dicoccoides; assembly: GCF_002162155.2. Classification (NCBI taxonomy): domain Eukaryota; kingdom Viridiplantae; phylum Streptophyta; class Magnoliopsida; order Poales; family Poaceae; genus Triticum; species Triticum dicoccoides. Next base: position 113,250,586 of record NC_041382.1, read on the forward strand.
GTCAGAAAATTATAAACTTTATGTTAGTGCCATTAGTTTTCAAATTTTAATAGTTAAAATTTGAAGTCTTTGAAATTTGTGTGAATCACAAGTTTGTGATTAACTTTACTATAAAAATAGTTTTTCCATTTTTATGTTTCGTTTTTGCATTATTTTTTTGTTTTGTTTTTTGCTTTTTTTAATTCTTTTTGCTTTTAGGTCAGCAAAATTATAAACTTTCTGTTAGTGTCATTAGTTTTAGAAAAATTATGAACTTTCTGTTAGTGACATTAGTTTTCAATTTGAATAGTTAAAATTTGAATTGTTTGAAATTTGTGTGAAACACAAGTTTGTGATTAACCTTACTATAAAAATAGTTTTTTCCAGTTTTTTTGTTTTGTTTTTTGCATTATTTATTTTCTTTTGTTTTTTGCTTTAATTTTTAATTCTTTTTGCTTTTAGGTTAGCAAAATTATAAACTTTCTGTTAGTGCCATTAGTTTTAGAAAAATTATAAACTTTCTGTTAGTGCCATTAGTTTTCAAATTTGAATAGTTAAAATTTGAATTGTTTGAAATTTGTGTGAATCACAAGTTTGTGATTAACTTACTAAAAAATGAGCATAGATGCACTTATAGAGAAAATTCAACCTAAATTCATAGTAAATTTCTATAAATTTCAGAGAAATTCACTCTGAATTTAGGTTAAACTTTTCTCAATAAGGGCATCTATTTTCACTTTGAGAGAAGCTCAACAAGGCAGAGAGGGAAGGGCTTATAAACCGGTGTGAGCCCCCTTCGGTTGGCGAGGTGGGACTAAACTCGGCCCGCAACGAGGACCAACCCTTTAGTCCTGGTTTGTGGCACAAATCGGGACTAATGGTCATGGGCCAGGGGCGAGGAGTATTGGTCCCGGTTGGTGCCACGAACCGGGACCAATGCCCCCTTTAGTCCCGGTTGGTGATACCAACCGGGACCAAAGGCCTTGTGCTGCCCCACGTCAAAAGTTTAGTACCACCTCGCTAGCTGAGAGAGCTCGAGAGTGGTTTATAAGCGCTCTTGCACCCACCCTCTCGAGCTCCTCTCAATTGTAGGCTTTCGGGCCTAACCATATGTTGTGTGCCTCTGGGCCTACTGGGCCGCCTACGGGCCTGAATCCTGGCCCATGATAGGGTTTCTAGTCGTATTCAGGCCGTGGGGGCCCAGTAGGTGGCACTTTTTTGTTTTCTTTGTTGCTTTATTTATTTTATTTTGTTTCTACTTACAACAAAATACTTATTGTTTTTATTTTTATTTATTTTATTAAAGTTTATTTTTAATTATTTTTCTTTTAGGTCACAAAAATTATAAACTTTCTGTTAGTGCCATTAGTTTTCAAATTTGAATAGTAAAAAATTGAATTCTTTGATATTTGTGTGAATCACAAGTTTATGATTAACTTTACTATAAAAATAGTTTTTTCCAGTTTTTTTGTTTTGTTTTTTGCATTATTTATTTTATTTTATTTTTTGCTTTATTTTTTAATACTTTTTGCTTTTAGGTCAAAAAAATTATAAACTTTCTGTTAGTGCCATTTGTTTTAGAAAAATTATAAACTTTCTGTTAGTGCCATTAGTTTTCAAATTTAAGTAGTTAAAATTTGAATTCTTTGAAATTTGTGTGAATCACAAGTTTGTGATTAACTTTACTATAAAAATAGTTTTTTACAGTTTTTTTGTTTTGTTTTTTGCATTATTTATTTTCTTTTGTTTTTTGCTTTATTTTTTAATTCTTTTTGCTTTTAGGTCAGAAAAATTATATACTTTATGTTAGTGCCATTAGTTTTAGAGCATTTCAAATGAACTCTAAAAAAGTGGAAAGTTGGCATGGTATCATAATTTCACCCACATAGCATGTGCATGTACAAAACGGACAATGGTATCATACTCGTCTGTTACAAAGTTGGCATGGTATCATCATAATAGTTGCGGGAGAAAGTCTTCACTTTTTCTTCGCTTGTGTCATTTTCTTATTGCGCCGTAACCATGGATAAGCTTCATCGTTTATCAGGATGCTTGGGTCAGCCTTGACTTTGAAGGGAGGAATTTCATGAAACTTTTCATAATCTTCAGACATGTCTGTCTTGCCCTCCACTCCCACGATGTCCCTTTTTCCTGAAAGAACTATGTGGCGCTTTGGCTCATCGTATGATGTATTCGCTTCCTTATATTTTCTTTTTCTCGGTTTGGTAGACATGTCCTTCACATAGATAACTTGTCCCACATTATTGGCTAGGACGAACGGTTCGTCAGTGTACCCAAGATTTTTCAGATCCACTGTTGTCATTCCGTACTGTGGGTCTACCTGTACCCCGCCTCCTGACAGATTGACCAATTTGCACTTAAACAAAGGGACCTTAAAATCATGTATGTAGTCAAGTTCCCATATGTCCACTATGTAACCATAATATGTGTCCTTTCCCCTCTCGGTTGCTGCATCAAAGTGGACACCGCTGTTTTGGTTGGTGCTCTTTTGATCTTGGGCGATCGTGTAAAATGTATTCCCATTTATCTCGTATCCTTTGTAAGTCAATACAGTCAAAGATGGTCCCCTGGACAACAAGTACAGCTCATCACAAACAGTGTTGTCACCTCTGAGACGTGTTTCCAACCAACTGCTGAAAGTCCTGATGTGCTCACATGTAATCCAGTCGTCGCACTACTCCTGGTGTTTGGAGCGCAGACTGTTCTTGTGTTCATCGACATACGGGATCACCAAGGTAGAGTTCTGTAGAACTGTGTAGTGTGCTTGAGACCAAGAATATCCGTCCCTGCATATTATTGAGGCCCCTCCCAGCGTGCCTTTTCCAGTCAGTCTCCCCTCATACCGCGATTTAGGGAGACCTATCTTTTTAAGGCCAGGAATGAAGTCAACACAAAACCCAATGACATCCTCTGTTTGATGGCCCATGGAGATGCTTCCTTCTGGCCTAGCGCGGTTACGGACATATTTCTTTAGGACTCCCATGAACCTCTCAAAGGGGAACATATTGTGTAGAAATACGGGCCCTAGAATGAAAATCTCATCGACTAGATGAACTAGGACGTGCGTCATGATATTGAAGAAGGATGGTGGGAACACCAGCTCGAAACTGACAAGACATTGCGCCACATCACTCCTTAGCCTTAGTACGATTTCTGGATCGATCACCTTCTGAGAGATTGCATTGAGGAATGCACATAGCTTCACAATGGCTAATCGGACTTTTTGCGGTAGAAGCCCCCTCAATGCAACCGGAAGCAGTTGCGTCATAATCACGTGGCAGTCATGAGACTTTAGGTTCTGAAACTTTTTCTCTGGCATATTTATTATTCCCTTTATATTCGACGAGAAGCCAGTCGTGACCTTCATACTGAGCAGGCATTCAAAGAAGATTTATTTCTCTTCTTTCATAAGAGCGTAGCTGACAGGACCTTTATACTACTTCGGAGGCATGCCGTCTTTTTCGTGCAAACGTTGTAGGTCCTCCCGTGCCTCAGGTGTATCTTTTGTCTTCCCATACACGCCCAAGAAGTCTAGCAGGTTCACGCAAAGGTTCTTCGTCACGTGCATCACGTCGATTGAAGAGCGGACCTCTAGGTCTTTCCAGTAGGGTAGGTCCCAAAATGTAGATTTCTTCTTCCACATGGGTGTGTGTCCCTCAGCGTCATTGGGAACAGCTAGTCCCCCGGGACCCTTTCCAAAGATTACGAGTAAATCATTGACCATAGCAACTATGTCATCACCGGTACGCATGGCGGGCTTCTTCTGGTGATCTGCCTCGCCTTTGAAATGCTTGCCTTTCTTTCGACATTGATAGTTGGTCGGAAGAAATCGGCGATGGACCAGGTACACATTCTTCCTGAATTTTTCCAGATATATACTTTTAGTTTCTTCTAAATAGTGTGTGCATGCGTGGTATCCCTTGTTTGTCTGTCCTGAAAGGTTACTGAGAGCGGGCCAATCGTTGATGGTTACAAACAGCAACACGTGCAGGTTAAATTCCTCCTGTTTGTGCTCATCCCACGTACGTACACCGTTTCCATTCCACACCTGTAAAAGTTCTTCAACTAATGGCCTTAGGAACACATCAATGTCGTTTCCGGGTTGCTTAGGGCCTTGGATGAGAATTGGCATCATAATGAACTTCCGCTTCATGCACATCGAAGAAGGAAGGTTATACATACATAGAGTCACGGGCCAGGTGCTGTGATTGCTACTCTGCTTCCCGAAAGGATTAATGCCATCCGCGCTTAAACCAAACCATATGTTCCTTGGGTCACTTGCAAACTCAGGCCAGTACTTTCTCTTGATTTTTCTCCACTGCGACCCGTCAGCGGGTGCTCTCAACTTCCCGTCTTTCTTACAGTCCTCACTGTGCCGTCGCATCAACTTGGCATGCTTTTTGTTTCTGAACAGACGTTTCAACCGTGGTATTATAGGAGCATACCACATCACCTTCGCAGGAACCCTCTTTCTGGGGGACTCGCCGTCAACATCACCAGGGTCATCTCGTCTGATCTTATACCGCAATGCACCGCATACCGGGCATGCATTCAGATCCTTGTACGCACCGCGGTAGACGATGCAGTCATTAGGGCATGCATGTATCTTCTGCACCTCCAATCCTAGAGGGCATACGACCTTCTTTGCTGCATATGTGCTGTCGGGCAATTCGTTATCCTTTGGAAGCTTCTTCTTCAATATTTTTAGTAGCTTCTCAAATCCTTTGTCAGGCACAGCATTCTCTGCCTTCCACTGTAGCAATTCCAGTACGGTACCGAGCTTTGTGTTGCCATCTTCGCAATTGGGGTACATCCCTTTTTTGTGATCCTCTAACATGTGATCGAACTTCAGCTTCTCCTTTTGACTTTCGCATTGCGTCCTTGCATCGACAATGACCCGGCGGAGATCATCATCATCGGGCACATCGTCTGGTTCCTCATGATCTTCAACAGCTTCCCCGTTGCAGCATCATTGGGCACATCGTCTGGTTCCTCTTAATCTTCAGCAGCTTCCCCCGTTGCAGCATCATCGTATTCAGGGGGCACATAGTTGTCATCGTCCTCTTCTTCTTCGTCGTCTTCCATCATAATCCCTATTTCTCCGTGCCTCGTCCAAATATTATAGTGTGGCATGAAACCATTGTAAAGCAGGTGGGTGTGAAGGATTTTCCGGTCAGAGTAAGACTTCGTATTCCCACATTTAGGGCATGGACAACACATAAAACCATTTTGCTTATTTGCCTCAGCCACTTCGAGAAAATCATGCACGCCCTTAATGTACTCGGAGGTGTGTCTGTCACCGTTCATCCATTGCGGGTTCATCTGCGTGCATTATATATAATTAAGTGTGTCAAAAACCATTACAGAACATCATGAATAGATAATTAAATGACCAAATTAATAGAAGTTCATCATCATATTAAAATCAAAGTACATACATAGTTCTCATCTAACAACATATAGCTCTCCAGAGCATCTAATTAATTAAACCATACATTGAAACTATGTAAAACATTTCAATACGAAAACAAATGCGATCATAATCGCAACCAAGGTAACATTTGATCCAACGGCATAATGATACCAAGCCTCGGTATGAATGGCATATTTTCTAATCTTTCTCATCTTCAACCGCATTGCATCTATCTTGATCTTGTGATCATCGACGACATCCGCAACATGCAACTCCAATATCATCTTCTCCTCCTCAATTTTTTTATTTTTTCCTTCAAGTAATTGTTTTCTTCTTCAACTAAATTTAACCTCTCGACAATAGGGTCAGTTGGAATTTCCGGTTCAACTACCTCCTAGATAAATAAAATCTATGTCACATTGGTCGGCATAATTGTCATAAACAATAAATGAACCAAATAGTTATAAAAAGATAATATATACCACATCTGAATCATAGCCAGGACGAGGGCCGACGGGGGCGGATACCAAAACCATCGCACTATATAATAACAAGCAATAATAAAAGTAAGAAAATTAGACAAGTATCTATCTAAAGTAAGATTTTTTTTTCTTTCAGAAATAAGATAAGAACAAGAAGCTCACCACGGTGGTGCCGACGACGAGATCGGTGCGGGCGATCGACGGCGGTGAAGACGGGAATGGGACGTGACGGGCCGCTAAACCTAGACAAATCTCGAGGAAAATGGAGCTTTGAGGTCGAGCTTCGAGAGGAGAAAGCTTAACTAGTGTGGCTCGGGCATTTCATCGAACACCTCATGTGCATAGGAGGTGAGCTAGAGCACCACAAAGCCCTCCCCTCGCCGGCCAGAGAAAAACAGAGCACTGGGGTGCTCTGCTCGCGCGCGAGGGGTATATATAGACACCTCATTGGTCCCGGTTCGTGGCATGAACCGAAACTAAAGGGAAGCCTGTGGTCTCGGTTCAAGCCACCAACTGGGACCAATGGTGGTGGGCCAGGAGCGAGGCCCATTGGTCCCGGTTCGTCCCACCAACCGGGACCAATGCCCCCACGAGGCCCGGCAGGCCCCTGGCCTCACGAACCGGGACCAATGCCCCCATGGGTCCCGGTTCTGGACTGAACCGGGACTAATGGGCTGACCCGGCCTGAACAAAATCCCTCTTTTCTACTAGTGAACTTTGACCATAAATTTAACCAACGAGACCAACTGCGGCGGGAGAAAAAAATTATATAATTGAAAACTTCTTTCGAATACGAATTCACTGATACAATTTTTGTTTTCGCCGCAATCGGTCTTAATAGTTAAATTTACGGTCAAAGTTGAAGCACGGGGATAGAGGAAGCACTACATTATGGAATGGAGAGAGTACCTAACAAGTCATACGGTTGTTCAAAAAAAGTTGTTAAAAATATGAGTCATACGTACTACTCCAACAGTCCAACTAGAGTATGTAGGAGTACTTCATGTGCGAAGGCAAGGAGAGATCATCATGAGTAAATGTACTCTGCTAGAGATTTTATCATGAGGACTTGAATAAAAAAATTACTTAATCAGTTTGATCGTATGGAATCTTTTTTTTACTTTTTTTTACGAATAGTTTGAATTGCTTACCATATGTGACACGTGGTTTTTGTTTCACTTTTTTTTATTTGGGAAGTAAGCTTAATATCCAAGGTTTGTTTCTTTCTTTTCTGCTTTTTTCTGCGGGGAATATCCGGGGTTCGTTTCAATCACGTCTCTCCATTCCTAAATATAAGTCTTTTTAGATATTTCTATGTGGACTACGTACGGAGCAAAATGAGTGAATCTACACTCTAAAATAGATCTATATACATTTGTATGTAGTCTTTATTGAAATCTCTAAAAAAGACTTATATTTAGAAGCGAAAGGAGTAGATGGGAGCATCAGCCAGCAAGTTGATATGTCTAGTCACCATGAGCTAATATATTCTCCTTTCCTCACAAAAATAAAGTGGATCAAAACAAAAGAGAAATAGGCAGCACTATCACCACTGTTCATTCCTATGCATAGAGTCCTCCTAACTTTTTCTATGCTTCCACCACTATCACCATTGGCAACGGTGCGAAGACCCCTTTTTAGGACTCACATGGCTTCATGGGCGCAAGCCAACAGACATTTCCCCGCTCATTTACAAAGCGTCCAAGAGAAATAATTGGAAGGTTCGGAGGCCCTCTCACACAATGCATGGATCCTCAAGATCAAATCGCCCACCATCATCTCCGCGGAGCACATCACGCAGTTCTTCACTCTATGGGCGCTTTTGCATAAGGTCCAACTCGATGATCTCACCGAGGATGACATTATGTGGAAGCATATGACTAGTGGGACCTACTTGGCGGTATCCGCATACAAGGCACAATTCTTAGGGATGGTTGTTACACCCTTGGACAAAATGGTTTGGAAAGTTTGGGCTCCCCCAAAGTCAAGTTCTTCGCTAGGTTGGCGCTACAAGGCAGAATTTGGACTGCCGATCGTTTGGCAAAACGTGGGTGGCCCAACTGTGGTCTCTTCCCTCTCTGCATGAAAGTGCAGGAATGTGGGTCTCATCTCTTCTACAAATGCCACTACACACGAAGGCTTTGGTCTTTGATCATTGACAAATACCACATCCTTGGTCTTGACACCAACGGTTGGCCCCTCTTTGACTCGGTTGAGGCTTGGTGGGCAAGTAACCGCGACAACGCCACGCCAAACCGCCAAGCCAAGGCGTCCCTCATCATGCTTGTTTCGTGGATTGTCTGAAACGAGCGAAACGCAAGGGTCTTCAAGCACAGGAGCGCTCCTCCAACTATATTGCTTGCCTTCATAGAGGCCGAGGCCAACCTTTGGGTCATCGCCGGTGACAAAAAATTAGGATTCATTATTTTACGAGAGTGATCTCATGTAGTGTATTGAATGACTTGTAACAAACTCTATTCTCTCTTATTTAATGGACGAGGCAAAACTTTTGCCTCCGTTTAAAAAAAACAGTAGTGTGTGAGACCCAGAAGGCCAGAACGAAATATAAAACATTGTAAATGTCAAAGAACGAAATATAATCTGAAGACCTCACAAGGTTTCTAGCGTTCACACATTTCTGGGATACTGTTTTTTGGGTACCTAGTAGCAGTAGTAGTGGATGTGGTCTACTTCATGTGATATTTTTCTATATAATCCAAGTGGAATTCATGTCCTCTGATCCAATCAGATAGGTCACTGTACGTTTTCGTATCCTGTCGTTCCACTGGTGTGATTTCGTTTGACGTGTTGCGGCCACGGCTTTGCCACGCTATATATACTCCAGGCGCCGCATTCAGATTGTGCCAGCACGGCACGGCACGTCTGAACAGCAGCAACGAGAGAGATACGTACGGACGTTTTCGTTGCGGAAACGAGAGACGCTGTCTAGAATCATCCGTGAACCCTAATCCTAATCCTAATTAACACGCTTAGCTTTTTTTTGCGAAAGAATTAACACGCTTAGCTGACCTTCTTTAAGTGACCCATTTATCATTGTTGCGGCCATACTCCATTGGGATGGGCCTCAAACAGTAACTATTTATGTGGACGCATGAGAAGATGTCGTCGGCGAGACAACGGCCGGCCCAACCCAATGATGGGTGCCACAGGATCGAGGACGTGACCTGAGCTACGGTCGAGACGGGAAATTCATGGCATGTGGCGAACGGGCGAGCGAACCAGGTCGATCAGGCCAAGTCCACCGCGCGATCCCATCTTATCCGTTCTCATTCGTTTGGGATAAAAAGGACAAACGAGACGACCCAGCGCGCGGACGCAAACGGACAAATGTCCGGATTCCGTCCGCTTTTGACCCATTCCCGGCTCAAACTTGCGCTCGGTTTGGGGTGAAACGGACGCGCGTGGACGGCCTCGACGCACGTCCTTGTTCCCCCGTGGCCCGCCTTTCAGGGACACTAGCAGTCCTTTTGCTCCCAACGCTTCACCCTCTCTCCCCGTTCCGCCCCGTCGCCGGCGCCGCCGCTATTCTCCGGCCGCCTCCTCACCGCGCAGCCCCCCCGCCGCCGGCGCCGCCGCTATTCTCCGGTCGTCGATCGGAGGAGGTTTGGCCGTCGTCGTCCTTGCCGGTGGCAGAGGGGACACGACTGCCGGCGACGTACCACGGCGGCCGAGGCAGATTCCGACGAGAGCTCCAGAGCGGCCTGTAGCCGGCCGGCAACCACCCTGTTGCGCCGAGGTTTGAAACTAGTTTTAATGCAAATTTGGGCATTTCTTGGCCCTGACGGACAGGATGGGGCAAAAGGATGCGGCAGCGCGCTGGCCGCACGGCCACCGCATCCCAGGACAGACCCGGACACGATCCCAAATCCTTACTCAAAGGGACAAAAACAGAACAAAACGAACGTTCGTTTGGGGTCGCGCGGTGGAGTTGGCGTCAGACGCCACCATGAGACACGGACACATGCATGGACACGCACACGGCCGTCGGACCGACGAGCCAGAGCGCGACGTGCCTCGGCCGGGTGCAGCGCACACGTCGACCGGCCGTGTGCACGCCCATACACAGACCTCGCTCGGAGGCGCGCCGCCGGTTGGACCGACGAGCGATCAGCTTGGTCAGAAAAGACCCGCCTCTCCAAACTATAGTACACATGCATGCATGCACTGCTTGCTCGTCGGGGCACAGACGGAAAGCAGGATGGGTGTGGCGCGAGAGTCGCCGGCTGATGCAGAGCTACTACTAGCAGCCAGGTCCTTTGTCCTCGAAGACGGACGCATGCATGTACGCCATCGCGTTGATTATGTGCACAGGGCCGGCGCATAGTGTGATTCATTCATTCACTGCACGCGTCATGCATGGACTCCATCTTCTTCATGGCTCCGGTCATCTTGATGTCCATGTTTGTCATGGCCAATGTTTGTCTCCATCCTTCTCTAGTTGGATCACTCACGTACGACCAGGACTGCCTTTATTTCGACCCGGCCGGCCTACAGGAGTATGACTGGATCCGCCACTGTGTATGACTGGATCCACTGCATCGGGTGTGTCTTGGCCGTCTTTCTAGAAGAATACATATATAGGAGTGGATATCAAATCTTAGTCGTCGAGTTGGCAGCGCATGCAAACGGACGAGATAAATTGCGGGCCTAGACCATGGACGCGCGCTCTGACTTGTTTTGATAGATATATCATGTCCCAGTTAATCTGGTCAAATGCAGCTAAACCAAAATTAGTACCAAGTCTTTGAACTAATCAATCACTACTAACCGCCGCTGTACTACTAATTAACTTGGAGGAGACCTGTGTGAGCCTGTGAAGTCGAAACCTGTACCCATCAGCTCGACGACTTGAGCTAAATTCCCCGACGCTGATGTGCAATCTAGCTGCCGATCGAGTCATTATTAATTAGTTTAGCCGCTTCATTAGTCAAACCTAATGGTGCTTCGCCATGGCTTCCTGAAAGACGCATGCCACACTGGAGGTCAGATCAACATTGACACGAGTCAGCAGACATACTAGCAAGTAAATGTCCACGATTATCTTGGCCGTGTGAACCCTAGATAGCAGACCTGTCTCCCACCTGGTTTCCGGTCTAGTTACTTAATTTCTCGTTTCAGTTATTTTTTTTTTGAAACGGAGGCAAAGATTGCCTCATCTATTAATTAAGCAGAAGAGAATTGCCCAGTTAATTACAGAAAACCGGGCAAAAACCGGAACAACAAGGGCCGAGCCCACTCCCATAGACTGAAACACACAGGGCAAAGCTCACCCTTCTCGACGACATGTCGACCTACGGACAGACAACGCAGCTCCGATTCCAACGGAGAACTCAGAAGAACGAAATTAGGCACGGCTGGCGCCACGGAAGATCGCCGAAAGGACACCTGGAACCAGTCATCGTATACCACAGGGCCTCGCCGCCGCAGTTTCGACTCCACAGCAACAAACAAACCGAGGCAATATCGTGGACACGCCGGAGAAGAACCGACTATCGCAACCATTGTCGCGTCGCCGACATCGCTCCCACCATCATCGTTGCCACAGAAGTCTGGACGCCACAGTGATTTTCTCGGGGCCGCCGCCCCGACATCCACCGCTCCGTCGCGCCCAGCGCAATCAACCGGCACCACCTTCCGGGGCCGTCGCCCCGACGTACCACCGCTTCGCTCGAGCAGCAACGCTGCGCGACCCAACTGCCCGCAGCCCACGCTGCTCAAGGCAACCGCTCGCAGACCACGAACGTCGCACCACATCCGGAGCCGCTGCACCGACGCAAAGTCAGACCGCCCCCTCTGGAACGCGTCGACCGGACCGACAAGCCTGCCATCCAAGTGGCCCAAGATTGCCACCCAAGTGAAGGCCGAGCCACCGCCCCGCCCCATGGAGCCGCACCGCGCATCACTTTCCGAGGCCGCCGCCTCGGCGTTCATCAGCCGTCCGGGGCCGCTGCCCCGGCATCCACCAAACCCGACGTAGGAGAAAACCAAACGCACCAAGCACAAGCTAACTCTCCCAAACAACGCCCCCAAGAGGGAAACGACGAAGACGCCGCCGTCGCCCGCTCCGGAAAATTTGGAGCTTAGGTTTTCACCCGGAGAGCCCGAGCCCCACATAGAAGAAGATGAGTTCCACAACGACGCCTCCAAGGAGGGAAACGACGCCCGAAAGCGCCGCCGTCGACGGCACCGACAAAGTCGGGTCAAGGCTTTCGCCCAGAACACACACATCCCTATGGAGGCCCGCAGATCTGATCCACCCAGAAGCGTGGAGATCATTGGAGCCGTTCCTGTTGCGCCTTGCACTCTCCAACGCCGACCACCAAGCTTCACCACGCACCACCCTCAGCAGCAGCACCTCAAGCTGCGAATGAGAAGCGAGCGCACACGACACCATGGCCAAAACGCCATGGCTTCCAGCCCGGGGCCGCCGCCCCGGCTTCCTCCTCGCGTCACGCCCGCCTGACGAGCCCGCCTGACGAGCTTCCCGGCCCGGCGCCTCCCGAGCCGAACCACCTCCCGCCCACGCGCCCGACTTGCGCCGCACACAACGCACGCACCGCTCGAGACGCCCGCCCGCACGCATCCGCGCCTCCCCTTGACGGCGCCCCTGCTGGAGTGCCAGATCCCGCGCCCCCTCGGACCGCCCGCGCCGGAGCGA
>NC_041382.1:113263480-113272018 GCF_002162155.2 Triticum dicoccoides
GCGGCGCCGGAGTGGTTCCCCCGTGCCGCCAGGGAGAGGCGACGCGGGGGTCAGGCCAGGCCCTGCGTTATTCTCGTTTCAGTTATGGATGTGCCGTGCAAAACTGTGGGTTCTGCAAGGGTTCTACCCTTCTACGGGCAAGCCAGTAATGCATGATTTTTCTAAAATTGTGGGTTCATGATGGAGTAAAAGCAAAGCATGCTTTACATTCATATATATCCATGACTGAGTACTCTTCGTCATTCTTCTCCAATTTGCTTGCTTTAAACGGTGTTTAGGGGTGCATCCGTCCATGCATATGCAGGGGCTAGTACAGAATTACACTGGCATTTAGCATATGCTGGAGCTAGTACAGAATTACACTGACCGCTCGTACAGTGCAGAGAGGCCCGTCAGTACCGTGCAGAGTACGAAGGTACGTCCCAGCTGGAAAAGCGAGTGCTGCTTGCCTGGTGTCTTCGCCTTCGTGCTCTCATGGTCATGGATCTAGGCAGCACCAGTAACAACACGCGCTCTGACCAAGTCTTGATACTTCCTCCATTCCACAATGTAGTGCTTTCTCTATTCACGTGCTTCAACTTTGACCGTAAATTTAACTAGCAAGACCGATTACGGCGGGAGCAAAAATTATATCAGTAAATTCGTATTCGAAAAAAGTTTTCAATTATATAATTTTTTCTCCTGTCGCAGTTGGTCTCGTAGGTTAAATTTATGGTCAAAGTTAGACCTCGGTAAACGCGGGCGCACTATATTTTGAAATGGAGGGAGTACCTTGGGATCGAAAGGCAGGTCGCCGGCCGTCATACTGACAACATTCTTCCACCGACATTTGAACGTGCTGTGGCCAATGCTTAATGAGCAGGAGCTTGTCAGCACTTAAGGTTCACTACTGTTAATACCGTACGATCGGCCTAACTAACTCCGTCCTTCAGCAGCCGTTCGGGCGGCCGGGTTTAATCGCAGGCATGGACATGGTACCGTGCCAGGCGTCTAGGGCCAAGCCGCGTCAATTCTCCGGATGGGGACGGGACTGTAGATCATCAGAGCACATGCGTGTACGCATATCTCGGTTTGACCCAGTCTAGCAGTGCTATAGGCCCACTGTCGTGTGTGCTACGAGTAGCAGCATTCAGAGTCTTCACACGACATGGAGGCTCTAGTGGCCTACGGGTAGTGACCTACGACCGTGAGCAGCAGCAGCAGTAATGCGGCAGATCTGGTGGCCTACGGGTAGTGACCTACTCCTCCTCGTTCTTTCTTTGTGCCATGTGATACGAGTAAATGGCCGTGAGTGCATCTCCGGCCGTTCGGCCCCCCAAAGCGTCTAAATAGAGCGGCGTGCCGGCGCTAGTTCGACTCCTGGGGGACTTAGCTAACAGTCACGCCCCAAACGCCGGCTCTAGGATGCGGTAAATTTAAACTTGGTCGTTCCCGCTTTTAAAAGACGCCATAAATTCGGCGATCGGACGTAGTCTGACGTTATAAAAAACAGAGCGCCGCACGCCGCAAGTTCGCGTGCGCCATGATTCACTCGGCGGGGTCGGCTCCAGGCGTTGGCGGAGTCGGCGTGCGCGGGCTCGACGGTGTCGGAGCTGCTTCGATGCTGGGCTGTGTCGGCACGGCTTCGGCACTGCTGGGCGGTGATGTAGAGGCGTCGTTCGGGCTTGACGTCCGTGTGGTCGTGGGCGCGGGAGCTTGCGTCGTCGGCGTTGCCGTCTGCATCTGGTTCAGGATGAGGCCGCGCTCCGCCATGTACCACGCCCTGAGCTGCTCGTCGTTGCTCTGGAGTATGTCCGCCCCACCCATCAGAAAAGCCATGTCGGTGTTCCTCTTCTTCGCGGCGACGTTCGTCCGGAGCAGGTCGAGCTTAATGGCGCTGTTCTTCATCAGCGACGACCACCGTGCCTCGGTCTTTTCTTCACGTAGGACGGCCCGGGCCTGGGCGTCGGCGAGGCAATGCTCGATGGACTCCTGCACTCGCATGGTTGCCGCGTCGGCGTTTTTCCCCTTCTTTGCCAATTTGTGGCCGTCCGGCCGCCCCTTTGACGCGCCCGGAGTCGTCGCGTCCGGCTTGTATGTCTCCTTGGCCTTGTCGAGGGTACGCCGGACTTCCGCCCACTTCTCGCACTTGTCAATGCGCTTGTAGACGTGGAGGTGCTGGAAGTCGGCGTCTTGGTTGTCCCGCCGATACATGGTGAACATACGCAGCAGCTGCGCGGAGGAACAAATAGTTGGCGGGCGGCGGGTGTTGACGACGAAGAGATGCGGGCGAACGGCGTGTGTACCTGATCCTCAACGCTGGCGCCGCTCTCCGGGCGAGCCGCGACCTCCTCGATGATTCCATGTCATTTGTTGCACGCCAACTGGATACGCCCCCAATGGTTCGCCATCGCCTTGGAGCCGCGCTGCATGTAGACGCCTTTGAAGTACGGGTCGACGAGCTTCCGCTCGTCGAACTCGGCCTTGATGCGGTCCCAGTACGTCTCCAAGCTCTGGTTCGCGCCGGTGGTCGGGTCGAGGCAGACGACTTTCCATGCTTCGGTGAGGCATTCCTCCTCCTTGGACGTCCACTTGATGCGCGGTTCGCCTGGCCTAGCCGCCCGCTTCTTCTTCTTCTGGCGCCCCTTCGTCGGAACAGGAGCCGGCTCCTCCTCCTCCTCCTCCCCGGGTTCCTGCGCTTTGTGCGCGTCCTCGCCGTAGACGTAGCCGAGCTCGGCCTCCATGTCGCCGCTGAGATCCACTACCTCGTCCTGGGTGGCGAACCCGGGAGACGCGGCGGCCGCGGTCGATCCTGTCGCGATGATGTCGTCCATGTCGGCTCATGTGTCGTTTGTGTCGCCGAGGTGCGAGAAGGGCAGCGGTCCACAGCGGAGATGGGACGTCGGTGTGGACGCGTAGGCGGCGGGCGGCGAGTAGTTGTATGGAGGGTACTGCACGCCGACGAAGGCGGGCGAGGGTGTGCGCGTCGCGGGGTGGCCATGGGGGAAGGTCACGTTTGGGTTGAACCCCCCGTGCGCGTCGCCATCAGCGTAGCCGGGCGAGGACGATCCCCATGGAGATCCGACGCCTTGCTGTCCCCAGGGCGCGTACTGGGCGTGGCTGACGACGGGTGGATTCATCATCCCCGCGTGGTCGACCGATGAGGAAGACGTCGCCGCAAGCGTCGCGTTGTCGCGAGCCTTCTTGGCAATGACCCTGTTCCATCGGTCGGTGGTGACTGCATCGCGTCGCTGAACTTCCACCCTCCACTCGGCGTTCGACATGCCCGGTGGCTTTGATGGCGGCGCCCTCGGCTTCCTCTGCTTCGGCTGGGCCATGGTGCCAGTCGTGGTTGCCACCGCGCGCGGCATGGCGTACTTCTTCGGCGGCATGGCGGCGACTGGAAGGCGAGCTGGAGGGGGTTTGGCGGGAGAAAGGGAGGGAATGGCGGGAGGAAGGCGAGCGAGCGGAAGAGATGCGAGAGAAAAGCGTCAAGAAGCGGCGGGAAAAGGCCCTCGGGTCGCCGCCAGGGCGGGCCCACGCGCCTTTTTTGCTTGTGCCGACTCCCCAAGCGTCCCCCAGGGCGCCGGGTTCGGCCTGGGTCCGCCGGCATCAGTTTTGACCCGAGCCGGCGAAAAACGGGCTTCTAGGGACGCGACTGGGCCGTTTTTTTGGCGCCGGCGCGGCAAAATCGCTTGGGGAGGGCCTGTTGGGGGCGCGGTTGGACATGCCTTGAGAAATCTATAGCAACGCCGAACCTGCAAATGCAGTATTCCAAATGCAATATTTCAGAAAAGATATTGCAACGTATTTACGAAACCATCCACTATTATCATGGTCGATCGATGTAGTTATATACAAGGTTCCAAGCATCAAAGAAATTTCGGTGGGTACCAAAATATTTATAAACACAAAATTACTGTAATTTATATATGAAAGCCAATATCTGGCTGAAGGACGCCAAAGGAGGTGGTCCTGGCGAACGATTCATTCGCGGCAGGAGAAACGATCCAGCGAACTGAATCGTTCTATGGGGCCTTCGGCACCGTCGGCATGTATTGCTCGATGATCGCGAGCCACCGGCGAGGACATCAGGTACGGTCGTTGTCGACAGCACGAGGACACCGGTGTTCGCAGACAATGGACGGGAGTGCATTAGCGCCGAGTGTCGAGTCAACGAATCTGACAGTGAGTACTCGAGGTACGTAGGGGTGGAACCTAGGTACGGCACATGTGTGACACTCGAATTTTATGAGTTCAGACATCTCTCGAATAGGTAATAGCCCTACGTTTCGAGCCCTGAAGCTATGTTTTCTCTAGGGTGTCAGATTAAACCGGGGTCTCGAACCCTTGTAAAAGTGCTAGGGGTGGCTTCTATAGAATGTGTTGTGGCCCTAAGAGGAGAGAGGCCCCCGCATCGCTCCCACACGAGCGACACGGGTGGCGAACTAGCCACCACCGATAGCCGTCGTCTCGCCGTCTCCCTCCTCGCCGCCGCGGAGGCACGCCGCCGGGAAAAGCCCGTGTGGCAGCAGCGGAGGCGGTGGGGCTTCTTCCTTTGGGCGCAGCCGTCCTCGTGGCCGGCGCGTGCGGGTGCCGGTGCATTGGTCGTCATGCGGGTTGAGCCTGCTGCCTAGAGCACCTCTCCTCTGGTGGAGTGGCGGATCCGGGGCCCTTGCGCCCGGATCTGGTGGGCGGCGGCCGTCAGACTGCGGCCACGGCCCTCGTGGCGTGGTGACCCGTGCTGCTTTGACCACTCTGGTCAGGTACGGGCATGGGTGCGTGGAGCTCCGGGACGCGCGGATCTAGTGTATGAGGCATGCAGGGCGGGAGGGCTGCAGGCTGCGCAGATCTGGCGTGCGGGGGGCACGGGAGCTACTCAGATCTGCTAGGCGGCGGCCAGTGGTATTTGCATGGCGGCCCAGCGGGAAGACATGGACGTCGTGGACCTGGCCTGGGCAGCGTAAGATGGGCAGTCTCTTTGCCCCGATCTGCTGCTCTGGAGTCCAGGCGGTCCGGAGGAGGCGGCTGCTGATCGAAGGTCCGTAGCTGGCGGTCTGGAGGGGAACTACCGGCTGCTGATGGTGCCCGGATGCCGCTTGATGGAGCAGGGAGGCTCCGGCCGCGGTTGGATGTGGGGTGCAGGACCCGTTCTGGTCTCTGCAGGCCCGTCGTCGGGGAGGTCTGCTGGTGGCCCTGCACAGTGCTGGCGTGCTCGCTGTGTGGGGGTGCGCGGTTCAATGGAGGTACGGGTCGACCTCGACCTGCTGCGTGGGAGTGGCTGCACCGGGTGAAAGCCTGGCCGGTCCTAGCCGGCCGGCGGCGACGGGGCCTATGGGCGTCGCTATCCTCCTTGGAGGCGTCATCGGGAATCTTCACAGCCTCTACTCCCAGATCAAGTCCTTTGGGTGAAAGCCCAGATCCTGTTGCAGGGTCAGACGATGGCGTCGTCTTCAGCGTCGTTCCCGTCTTTAGGGCGCCGTCTTTGAAGACTTTGATCCCTTTGGTGCTTCCTACGACTGGACGTGCACGGTGGCTTCTGTGGCAACGATGACGGCGGTGAGCATTGTCGGAGGCTTGGCTTTGGTCGTGGTAGTCGGCTATTCTTCTCCGGCGTGTTCGTGGAAATGCCTCGACTATCTGATGCTGTGAAGTCGAAGCCGCGGTGGGGGCCGGTGGTATACGATGACGTGTGTCAGGTAGTTCGTTCGGTGATCCTTCGTGATGCCAACCTTGCCTAGTTTTCTTCGTGGTTCATCGTTAGAGTCAGAGATGCGCTGTCTAGTGTGGATTGTATGGAGTGTTGTGATGCAGCTGTTAGGGCTGTTTTTTCTTTGATCTTCGGATCTTCTGGTCCTAGGACCTTCACCATCTTGTTGTTTTCCTCTGCTCTCTGCTATTATCAATGAATGCCAGCGACACTGGATCTTTCAAAAAAATAGAATGTGTTGTCCTCATTAATGTTATGTTACAAGGAAGTTGAAGGAGGAATTGACTATTGGCGTTATTGGTAACTACCATCTTTACTACACTTGAAGTATGGTGTTAAGCTTACCGAATGTTGCGAGTCCCATGTAGCCCTTACGCCTTCCATGTCCGGATGCTGGCTAGTGAGGCCGACTAGCGGTGGAGCGTCAGAGTGAGCTATCCTCACCCGAGTGGATATTCAAAAGTGTGCATTCGAATGCACCTATGGTTCAGGAACTTTACAATGATGGTGTGGGGCCCTAGGTGGGCCCTAAATGTCATGTCTGTGGTCCTACCCTTAGTAGGTGACCCCATCATTAGCCCTAGATCAGTTGAGATTTTGTAGTACGAATCGGATGAACACATGGTTTGGGCCGAGTGCTGCAGAAGCGCTCAGGACACGCCACCAAGTGATAACCTATCGTGACCTTAGCAAAGCCGCAACTGATTTTGGACTAGGAGTTTTCTGACTGATTGGGTTATGTTGACTGCTGGGAATAATTTGGTGGCACTCAAATGTCTCTCGGAAGAGATAGACTAGTAGTCTGAATGCGGTTGTGCCATGAAACTCGAGTGATGATGCCAGTGTGTGGGATGACTCTCTGGAGAGATGCCCCTCATTACCCCAGGGGAACGCCAGCACGGGCCATCTCCGAGTCCAAGCTTATCCTTAGAGGCGCATTGAGCTCATCCCATTGCGGCCCTGAAGCTTTACTTCAGTCGGTGTTAGTTATGTGTCCAAGTGGACGGTGAGCCATTGAGGATGCTCGGTGGGCCGAAGAGTGTTTCTTAGTAAAGAAATCAGGCGTGATCAAACAGATCGATCCATGGCAGAAATTCCGTGATTTGAAAAATTGCATGCGCGCGAAAAGGATACGTCGCAGTTAGTGGGGAAAGTGGGGAACGATGCCTCAATTTCCGCCCTGAATATCCGCCACGTGCTCTACTTCCCTTGTGCAGCGAATGTCGTGGGCACCGTCGGATCCAGATATCAACGGCCGCCGCTCCGCAAGGACGATTTACCTGAGGTATAAAAATGGGAGACGGCTAGGATAATTCGAGCAGATCCCCTTTTCACCCTAACACACTCCGCCGAATCCACCACCCGTGTCTCCACTCCGCACGCCAAAGCGCTCCGAGAAGATGGGAAAGGACACGAGGGCGAAGCCCGAGCGTGCAAAGAAGTCGCAAAAGGGCTCATCGTCTAGCGCCGGACCTCTGGCGGGCCAAATCCAGGGGGATTGGATCCCGTCGCGAGTCGCGAAGAAGCGGGTGTTGGAGCTCATCGTTGAAGGGATGATTCCGAAGGATGGATGGAGGCTGCTGGGGGCTGACGAGATTGAGCCTGCGCCCCAAGCGGACGAGCACGCCCTCCTCCTCGTCACGCACATAGAGCGAGGTTTCTCCATGGCGCACACCCATTTTTCTGTTTTTCTTCAATTTCTTCAGGGCGCAGCTACATCATCTCCCACTGAATGGTGTGATTTATCCATCCGCGTTTATTTCACTCTATGAGAACTTCATCGGTTGTTACCCCCACTGGGTTTGTTTAAGCGCATCTTCACTTGTTGGTCGATGACCGTAAAGAAGGCCTCGGTGGACGGGGCCAAGACCAACGTGACCTAGCAGTGCGGGGGACTGGGCATACAGCTCAGAGGGAAGAGTGCTTTCCCCACGATGAGCTTTCTTGACTCTGTCAAGGGTTAGAAGAACATGTGGTTTTATTGCAAGGATGTCCCGAGTGTGGGTTCCTCCATTGGTCTTGCAACGTACTCGGGTACAAGAGTTGTCGTCCCGTGATAACCCACAAGTATAGGGGATCGCAACAGTTTTCCAGGGCAGAGTATTCAACCCAAATTTATAGATTCGACACAAGGGGAGCCAAAGAATATTTGAAGGTATTAACAGTTGAGTTGTCAATTCAACCACACCTGGAGATTAATGTTGGGGAACGCAGTATTTCAAAAAAATTCCTACGGTCACGCAAGATCTATCTAGGAGATGCATAACAATGAGAGGGGAGAGTGTGTCTACGTACCCTCATAGACCGAAAGCGGAAGCGTTAAGTAATGCGGTTGATCTAGTCGAACGTCTTCGCGATCCAACCGATCAAGTACCGAACGCACGGCACCTCCGGGATCTGCACACATTCAGCTCGGTGACGTCCCTCATACTCTTGATCTAGCTGAGGCCGAGGGTGAGTTCCATCAGCATGACAGCGTGTTGACGGTGATGATGAAGTTACCAACGCAGGGCTTCGCGTAAGCACTATGATAATATGACCGAGGTGTAAAACTGTGGAGGGGGCACCACACACGGCTAAAGATCAACTTGTGTGTCTATGGGGTGCCCCCTCCCCCGTATATAAAGGAGGGGAGGAGGAGGAGGGCCGGCCTCAAGGGGCACGCTCAAGGGGGGATTCCTACTCCTAGTAGGGTTTCCCCCTTTCCTAGTCCAAGTAGGAGAAGAAGGAAGGAGAGGAAGAAGAGAAGGAAAGGGGGGCGGCCCCCTAGCCCTAGTCCAATTCGATTTAGGCTAGGGGGCGCGCGCCCCACCTCGGCTTGCCTCCTCTCTTCCACCATTAGGCCCATG